>NC_135236.1:312085077-312205077 GCF_051348905.1 Ranitomeya variabilis
TCATATTTTTTAAAACACTTTTTTTTAACTTTTGCCATGCTTCAATAGCCTCCATGGGAGGCTAGAAGCTGGCACAACTGGATCGGCGCTGCTACATAGCAGCGATCATCAGATCGCTGCTATGTAGCTGAATTGCAGGCTTGCTATGATCGCCGACCACAGGGTGGCGCTCACAGCAGGCCGGCATCAGTAACCATAGAGGTCTCAAGGACCTCTATGGTTACCATCCTGACGCATCGCCGACCCCCGATCATGTGACGGGGGCCGGCGATGCGATCATTTCTGTCCATGCGGCCGGAAGTGCCGGTTAAATGCTGCTGTCAGCGTTTGACAGCGGCATTTAACTAGTTAATACCGGCGGGTGAATCGAGATTTCACCCGCCGCTATTGCGGGCTCATGTCAGCTGTTCAAAACAGCTGACATGTGCCGGCTTTGAGGTGGGCTCAGTGCCGGAGCCCACAATAAAGCCGGGGACCCGACCTCCGCCGTAATAGTACAGCGGAGGTCGGGAAGGGGTTAACGCATGCGTTGAACAGACTGCACTAACGCCATATGAACCCTGCCTAAGAGGCACAACACTTCCCTTTCTATCAGGCTTGGGAAAAGTCCCCAGCCACTTGGCAATGCAGACAAATGTCAGACCCAGTAACTTTGCAAGTTGCCTCTTCAGAGAGGAAGCCTACTTGAACCCTAGTGCCACCCATTGGAAATAGCAATCCTAAAAGTCATTATTGACCCTTTAAGGATTGCTACTTCCAGTAGGTGGCGCTACAGTTCAAGTTCTCTTCTGCTTTGAAGAGGCAGTTTGCATTTCTAATTTCCCAGAGGAGCATTGCAAGGCTTATGATCATCATATTGACATGCCAAGCTAGGCATGTCACTCTCCACAAGGAGAAATATTACCCCTTAGAACCCAGTAGTAGTCAAAATAACAAGAGGAATATAATTTTTTTTACAGCTGTACTTGAAGCTTGTGACAGCTGTGGCCATTTTGTCCTCTTGCCATAGAGTGGATTTTGTGACATAGTTTTCCTTTCAAGGTTCAGGCTGTAGCCTTCATGATATATGACTAGCAGTATTTAGTGGAATTTGGACTTTACACAGTTAAATACGCTCTGTAGGTACGTTGTTGGGCCGATGCTGCACTTTTGGCATTTGTGCTTCACCTCTGTAATGATTACCTTTGTCCATATTCCTATAGGGGTATTTAGATGTTATTGATAATGTAACCGTTCCCCCTACATGAGCCAGTGTGGACTCGAGCTGTCTATGTATTGACTAGATGGACAGTTGTCTGAATGGCAACCATGTAGTACTACATTTCCCAGTAATTGCAAGCGCAGGAGAAATGTCAGGCTGATTCTGTTTCCCCCTGGTAAATTTGGCTATTTGTCGGTTGGCGCTGGGAAACGATCCTGTGGCTGCAGTGTGCAGGATAGTTTACAGTCATGAAAAATACTCATCCTCACTGCTGGAATTTTCTGCACTGAGCTTGACCTGCAGTGTGGATATTTAAATCTGTATGTCATTTTATGTTGTGCATTTTACCCCACTGAGTTTAATAGGGAAGTCAACATTTTCAGCAGACAACCAATAAAAGAAATACGCTCCCACCAGCAATAACATCTAAAAGCAGTTACTCTTTAAAGAGGAGTGGTTACACCACTGGAATGGCGCCACCGCAGGAGGTGAGTATAGGTGTTTTTATTTTAACGGGGAAACATTCAGATTGGGAAGGGGTTGTCATGGTAGTGTACAGCCTCTTTAAGTAAGCATTGTGCATTAAAATTAAGCATACAAACAAATCAAAAGTTTTTATGATTTACTTTTTTTTGTATACTTTTTTGTAGTGGATCACGGCCTTGCAAGACTAATTACAGCTTACCGTGAGCATGGTCACAAAGCTGCAAAAATTAATCCATTGTTTACTGGTCAAGCAGTGATGGATATGGTGCCAGAAATACAGGTGCTTTCCGAGATTCTCCATGGACCTTTTCGTACAGCAGGTAAAGCTGAGATGATTTCATGGATTAAATTGTGTTAGAATTTGCTAGTATGTAGAAGGGGATAATTGTAGCTTCCCTGCTGCTTGAGAATTGCATCTCCCACTCTTAGAAAAAAATATTAAAAAGCAAAACAAAAATAAAATGTAAGAACTTCCTTCTCTAAGTTAGAGCTATGTACACACGGTGTCTTTTTCGCAGAGTTTTGTAGCAGTAACTGAGCAGAACCTCCCAAGCTTTTGAGGTGTTGTGCATTTTTAAAAAAGGATTTGGAAAGTTTGCGCTTACGTTTCTCTTCCTAAATCGCCTAAAAAAAAACCCACTGTGCACATAGCCTAAAGAGAGAGCATCATAGTATCATACCATGACTAAGGGCATCTTTATGCCTGAAACATGCCAGGTTTTTTCTTGATGCAATATTTCTAATGTACCTGGGTCCTTTTAAGCTGTACTAATAACTTGTGAAGTTTTATATTTTACTTTACCTGCTGAGGATCTTCACAGCCAACCTACGGGAGCTGGTGAATTTTGTACATTGCTTTTCTTATTGCCTAAAGGTAACTTGTCATGTTGAAAATGGTATCTGATCTGCAGGCATGATGTTATAAAGCAGAAGGAGCTGATCAGACTGACTATACAATTTTATGAAAAAGTTTAAGTTAATTTGCACTTTATTCATTGAAATGTCTGGTGTTTGTAGGCACATTAGTCCTCTGGGTGGTCGTACTAGTGAGTGACAGTGCTCCCTGTATGACTGTGTGTGTAGAGATAGTTGTCAATCACTAGTAGAACCACCCACTGGACTCCTATGCATACACACACCACTCCCATAGGGGTGGAGCCGCATATTCATTACTGTAATGAGCGGTACCAGTGACCGCTGAACAGAGGAAGAAGCTGCCCGCGCCGGAGACCTTCTGTCCAGTAGAAACTGCCATAAGATGCTCCATATAACAATGTGCCCCATATAATGCTCCATGCAGTTCATTATGGCCCCATAAGATGCTCCATATAACAATGTGCCACATGTAATGCTCCATACAGTTCATTATGGCTCCATAAGATGCTCCATATAACAATGTGCCACATATAATGCTGCTGCTGCAATAAAAAAATGACATACTCACCTCTCGTCGCTGCCCGCTGCTCCTCACCGTCCCGTCTCTCCTCACCGTCCCGTCTCTCCGCACTGACTGTTCAGGCAGAGGGCGGTGCGCACACTAATACGTCATCGCGCCCTCTGACCTGAACAGTCACTGCAAAGGACGCGGAAGACGGGGTGGCGGTGGAACGAGGAAAGGTGAATATGAAATACTCACCTGCTCCCGGCGCGGTCCCTGGCAGCTTCTCCCGGACAGATGGTCTCCGGCGCCGGCAGCTTCTTCCTTTGTTCAGCGGTCACTGGTACTGCTCATTACAGTAATGAATATGCGGCTCCACCCCTATGGTAGTGGAGTCTATATTCATTACTTTAATGAGCGGTACCATGTGACCGCTGAACAGGGGAAGAAGCTGCCGGAGACCGTGGGACATGCAGGGACCGCGCCAGGAGCAGGTGAGTATGTGACAGTCGTCGCTCCCCCTCACCTGCCGACCCCCCCCGCCGACTATGACTCGAGTATAAGCCGAGAGGGGCACTTTCAGCCCATTTTTTGGGGGCTGAAAATCTCAGCTTATACTCAAGTATATATGGAATTTTTATTTTTTGACATTTACCGGTACCTGCTGCATTTTCCACCCTAGGCTTATACTCGAGTCAATACGTTTTCCCAGTTTTTTGTTGCAAAATTAGGGGGTCGGCTTATACTCAGGTCGGCTTATACTCGAGTATATACAGTATATTCCTCCTGGCAGTTTCGGGCTGTCAGTCATAGGGGCAGCACGGCTTCAGTCGTGAGCGGCGGTGTAACTGCGCACCCAGCACTGACTGACAGCTGGCTCTAATGTTGATGTGGGTGGTTACATGACCACATGTATGCAGTTTGCATAGTCTCCTATTCTCTCAGTTGTATACATGTGGTCACGCGACTGCAGTAGGAATACAAGGGAATTAAGGCCGGTTTCACACGTCAGTGGCTCCGTTACGTGTAGTGACAGTTTTCTCACATACCGGAGACACTCACGTAGACCCATTCAAATGAATGGGTCTATGCACATGCCTGTGTGTTTTCACGGATCTTGTGTCCGTGTGCAAAACACGGAGACATGTCCGTTTTTTCTCCGGCAACACGGTCAGCAAAGCATCCCGCACACGTGCACACGGAGAACAGTGTGCACTCTCCTCCGTATGCACGTACCGCCGCATGAGAAACAGCGCTACAGTTAAGCGCTGTCCCCTGCATGTGGTGCTGAAGGCGGCATTCATCTCTTGTCCCCTGCTGCGCTCGCAGGAGAGAGGAGATGAAAAATCAATTTTTCTTTTTTTTTTGTTAAAAATAAAGTTTGGGGGTCACCTGGTACCGCTCATTACAATGATGAATATGCGGCTCCACCTCCCATAGGGAGGTAATGAGCGGTACCACGTGACAGCTCACACAGGACAGGCTGCCGGCGCTGAGAGGAGGCATCGCGGGAGCTGGGTGAGTATTTCTCTGCAAGCAGGCAGGCGCACGGGGGGTGGGAGGCGGGAGGTGACCCCCAAACTTTATTTTTAACAAAAAAATAAATAGATTTTTCATCTTTTCTCTCCTGCGAGCGCTGCAGGGGACAAGAGATGAATGCCGCCTTAAGCACCACACGCTGGGGACAGCGCTTACTGTAGCGCTGTCTCTCCTGCACGGTCCGTTTGGTCCTCAGGCGGCACACGGCTGCTGCACGTGTGTCACGTGAGCACACGGACACGGATAACTCCGGTATCGTTTTCTCCGGTACCGGAATTATCTGGACTTGTGAGACTGGCCTAAGACAGTGTGCGCATTGCACACTGTCCCTATTCAGCACTCTGAAGTCATATGGAGCGCCTGCAGACTTTTCGTCTTGAACTGGACAACCCCATTAACTCCGTTTGCCATAGCTATGGAAAAAGACATGTACCGCGCATTCAAAAATCATACATTGATCTAATACCACTAGGTGAAAATTTACAAAACTGAACATAAGGTTCTTAGTTTACCATTCTGATCAGACTATATGAAGCCCATTACTACATCATGTTGAAACTCTCAGGGGGTCCCTAATTCCTAACCTAAAAGCTACGAGGCCTTGCTCAGTCCACCACCTAAGCCACAGAACACTAGCAGGGAGAGCAACCTGACAGCCCAGATGCCCATGGTGCAAGGCAAAGCCCCAGCTGCAGGCCACTCCACCCCACAGGCACATCATCACAGCTGCAATGGCCGCCACACAGCAACTTTTGAAAATAGCTAAAAACTCCCCTTCCACATGTTCTTAAACAAAAATAGGAGGATCCCCTCTTGCAGCCTCCTACTAATTTAAAACACTTGGTAGAAATGCTGGTCCAAGCAAAAACTGCAAAAGGTGGGGACAGTTTTCAACATGTTGTAGAATGCAGGAAGATTGTACCACAATAAGAGATGCCTCCGATCACTGCCCTGTATATAGCTAATTTATTTCTGTTGGTTTAGGATACATTCCTATGATGTTAACTTGGTGAGTTTTTGATATGCCATATTTTCTGCAGCATTTCTGCACCTACACATGTTCTCAAAATTGTTGGTACTTCTTGGTTAAATGAAGAATAACCTACAATCGTCAATGAAATAACTTTAAACAAACAAAAGTCATTTTCAATCTAAATTTACTGAACATCAACTAATGAAAATCACACTTCTCTTTTTAATTGTGGTTAAAAATAAGGACAATGGCCTGGACAAAAATGACGGTACCCCTAGAAAAGATTTAAAATAATTTAACAATAGGGGCATGTTAAACAAAAGTGTGTCCTGCAGTTGGCATCATAGGTCTACAAAGTTGTAATCAGTCTGTTTAAGAGGATGAAAAGTAGTCACTGTGCTGTTTAGTATCATGGTGTGTAGCACACTGCACATAAGCAAAAGACAGATAAGGAGAGATTATAAAGAGAATAGACAAGCATGGTTGCCATCCGTGTGCTGTATGTGTTTTTCACTGACCAATAGACTATTAGCACTTTTCATACATGATAATGGAGAAAATCGGAAATGTTTCCGTGAGGTTTACATGGACATGGTCCATGGAAAAAACAGTGACGTGTGAATAGCACCATAGATGTTAATGGTTACATGTTCTGTAAAAAAAAAAACTGAACACATAGGTTCAACACAGATGTCTGAGGCTAAAGGTTTTTTGAGATTTCATTTTCTGTATTCCATTGGCTTGCTCCACGTACAGATAACAAAATCCTCTCTACTTACCCCTGTTCTGCTCCAGCGCTGTGCTGGCAGTGGTGTTTAATGCTCTGCTAAAATAAATTCAGTATACTTAAGCTTTTTTCTTTCTGCAAACAGGCTTATTAAATCTAGGAAAAGAGGAGGCAACACTTGAAGAGGTTTTGGCGTACCTTGATCACACATACTGTGGACAGGTTTCTGTTGAAACAAGCCAGTTGCAAAACTTAGACGAACGGGAATGGTTTTCCAGAAGATTTGAAGAGTTAAATCAGGAGATCTTTTCTACAGAAGAGAAAAAACATTTGGCTAAGCTGATGCTTGAATGCCAGGTAACTCCATGTACACCTTAAGAAGACACACTAAGGGGCGTGCTCACACAAGCGTATAATATGGCCGAGTGCTATGTGATGTTTTATCAGATAGCACTGGGCTCAGTAATATCCTATGGGGTAGGGCAGATCTGCAATCTTTTTTTTTTTCTCCTGTCCATTCGGGAGGAGAAAACAATCCTGCATCCGAGAATTAGATCGCACCCACCCATAGAAGTCTATGGGTGCGTGTGAAACATCGGACTGCAGTCAGATTACTGCGGACACAGGCAATGGAATAGATATAGAAATTACTTGATCCGTCTTGTCTACACCTGGTCCGTGATTCTCTCATGCGAGAGAATCGGAGCACAGTGCACTGACACTCCGACAGGGTTTGAGCCCAGTGTCATTTGCATAATTGGCCCGATTCTCTCATATAAGAGAACATATGTTCGTGTGACCCCCCCCCCATATGCATAGTATTTATCAGTGATCGCACTTATAGGCAATGTTGAAGTAGATTATTACCTTAAATATTAGTTACCAGTCTAGGGCTGCCCTTTTGTTTAGTACTTTTACCTCTGTGCAATTTTCTTTTTTTATTGTTTTTTTCCTCCCCTTCTCCCTAGGGCCATAAAAGTTTTAATATTTCTGTCAATATACAAAGGCTGTTTTTTTTGCAGGTCAACTTGTACTTTTGAACCACCTCATTTATTCTATCGTGGAATGCATTGGAAAGTGGGGAAAAAAAATTCCAAGTGCGTTGAAATTGCAAAAAAAAATGCAATTTTCTTTTTTGAGTAGGGTGATTATTAACCAGGTTCACGATACTACTGACTTGGCTATATGTTTCTCCAGGTCAGTATGCTTACTCAAATACAAAAAAAATAAAGTATGTATATAATATAAAATATATCTAAAAATATATATATAATATATATATAATTATTTTTATTTATGTTTTTATATTATATTTATGGGATGGAAAAGAATTTAGGAATTCTTAAAAAAAAACAACCCTTTTTTCTCCATTTTCTGTGATTCGGAAATCTTTCAATTTTCGGGATATGGGGCTGTGTAAGGGCTTATTTTTTATATGCCACGAGCTAACATTTTTTACTGATACCATTTTGAGGTAGATGCAATGTTTTGATCGCCTCTTATTGCATTTTATTGCAACATTGTGGCGGCCCAGAAATCGCAATTCTGCCCTTTTTATTTATTTACGCAGTTTATCGATCGGATTAATCTATATATATAATTGTCTAAGGGGTACTTCCGTCTTTCTGTCGGCAACTTTCGTCACGGAAATCCCGCTTTGCTGATTGGTCTCGCCAGCTGCCTGTCATGGCTGCCGCGACCAATCAGCGACGGCCACAGTCCGATTAGTCCCTCGCTACTCCCCTGCAGTCAGTACCCGGCGCCCGCATACTCCCCTCCAGTCACCGCAAACACGGGATTAATGCCAGCGGTAACGGACCGCGTTATGCCGTGGGTAACGCACTCCGTTATCGCTGCTATTAACCCTGTGTGTCCCCAACTTTTTACTATAGATGCTGCCTATGCAGCAGCAATAGTAAAAAGATGTAATGTTAAAAATAATTAAAAAGAAACAAAAAAAACCCCTGCTATTCTCACCCTCCGTAGTCTGCCCCGGCGCGCTTGGCTGCCGCCATCTTCCGTTCCCAGAGATGCATTGCGAATTTACCCGGAAGACTTAGCGGTCTCGCGAGACCGCTAAGTCATGTGGGTAATTTCGCAATGCATCCTGGGAACGGAAGATGGCGGCAGCCACGCGCGCATCGCCAGAGCTTCGCTGGATCCCTGTGGGTGAGTCTATAAAAAAATAATTAAAATAAAAAATAGTTAAACAGGGATATGGTGCCCACGGGCTGTGTTATATACCGCGTGGCTGCTATATACTACGTGGCCCGTGTTAGATACTATGTGGGCTGTGTTTTGTACTGCGTGGGCTGTGCTATAAATTACGTGGCCAGTGTTATATACTGCGTGGCCTGTGTTATACTACGTCGCCTGTGTTATATACTGCGTGGCTGCTATATACTGCGTGGGCTGTGTTAGATACTATGTGGGCTGTGTTTTGTACTGCGTGGGCTGTGCTATATATTACGTGGCCTGTGTTTACAGTATATACTACGTCGCCTGTGTTATATACTGCGTGGCTGCTATATACTGCGTGGGCTGTGTTATATAGTACGTGGCCCGTGTTATATACTGTTTGGGCTGTGTTAGATATTGCGTGGCCTGTATTAACGCATCGGGTATTCTAGAATATGTATGTATGTATATAGCAGCCACATAGTATATAGCACAGGCCACGTACTATTTGTCTGCTATATACTACATGGATCCTATATACTACGTGGCCTGTGCTATATACTATGTGGCTGCTATATACATACATACATATTCTAGAATACCCGATGCGTTAGAATCGGGCCACCATCTAGTTTATTTCATATTTTGATAGATTGGACTTTTTAGGAATTCATCAATACTAAATATGTGTATTTTTTAATTTACCGTATTTTCCGGCATATAAGACGACTGGGCGTATAAGATCACCCCCCAACTTTTCCAGTTAAAATATGAAATCTTCTTAAAAGTCGGGGGTCTTCTTATACGCCGTATGTCGTCTTATTGGGCCGGTGACTAATGTGCCTTTTGGGGTGGGGATTGGTCCTGATGATGAAGAGGGGGCGTCTCACAGGAAAGTGTGAGTGGAGTAGCCCCCTATTACCTCATTGCGGCAGCGTGGGGGTCTCTGTGCTGGGGAGCGGCGGCTCCTCATTGCGGTAGCATATGGTTTCTGTGCTGGGAGCGGCAGCTCCTCTTCGTGCCGTGGGGCGGTGCATCTTCTTGCAGCGTAGGGGCTCCTCCGGCATCTCCTCAAGGCCCGGAGGCACCGGCAGCTCCATTGCTGCGATGCGGTGGCCTCCGGGAAAATGGCCGCTGGGGGCGGCGCATGCTCAGATTCAGATCTCGTCTCCCGAGATCTCAGGACGAGATCTGAATCTGAGCATGTGCCGCCCCCAGCGGCCATTTTCCCGGAGGCCACCGCATCGCAGCAATGGAGCTGCCGGTGCCTCCGGGCCTTGAGGAGATGCCGGAGGAGCCCCGACGCTGCAAGAAGATGCACAGCCCCACAGCACAGAGCCCCCACGGCACGAAGAGGAGCTGCCGCTCCCAGCACAGAGATCCCCACGCTGCCGCAATGAGGTAACGGGGCTACTCCACTCACACTTTCCTGTGAGACGCCCCCTCTCTTCGTCATCGGGACCACTCCCCCCCCACCCACGATATGCACATTTGTCTGTACCTGGCGTATAAGACGACCCCCGACTTTTAAGAAGATTTTGAGGGGTTAAAAAGTCGTCTTATACGCCGGAAAATACGGTATATTCAATGAGGTAAAAGGGGAGTTGACCCGCGATCACATCATGGGCTCGTGGAATGATGTGGCCCCCTACCGGCGCGTGTTATATGCCTCTGTCGGAGATTTGAGAGCGGTATATAACATTTTAACATTTGCGGGTGGAGCTCTGCTTCACCCACGGCAGGTTAAAGGCACTTGATAGGTGATTAAATCAAGCCCACATCAAAGGCAGGGACACGACAGGGACATTTCGTTAAGGGGGGAGTCTCAGCACAGGATGACTGTTCAAATCAGGGCTGTGAAGTCGGAGCCCATTTTGGTGGACTCTGAGTCAGTATCATGGAAATTGAGGAGCCGGAGGTTTGGCTTACCGACTGCACCACAGCCTTGGCTCAAGCCAAGTACAGGTGCTTGGTGCACCTTTAACACCGACCGCCTATTAGAAGAGAGCTGGAGACGAATTTGTCCAATGTTGCTTGCTAATGCTGAATTGTACCCAAATTGACACTTTTTATGCATGTTACACTTGATTACAACAAATGTATTAATTTCACACCATTTTTATTTTTTTTTAAACCAATAGGACCTGGCTAGAGTATGCAATTTTTTGAGACTGTTGCTTAGAAATGTAATCCTAAATATACAGTACTTCATGCTAAAAGGTGTCACTCCCCTTTTTCTTGTCACTTAAGTTTTGATATGCGTACAAAAATGGTGCGTTAAAGGGAACCTGTCACCCCCCCCACCAAGCGTTTTTAACTAAAAGAGCCATCTTGTGCAGCACTAATGCTGCACTCTGTCAAGGTGGCTCTTTTAGTTCGGGTCCCTGCCAACGCTGAAATAATCGTTTTTAGAATTTGCCCCTCATACCTGCAGTTTGTCATGGGGGCATGTATTTTTCCCCTCTGAGACAAAAGCCTCCCAGCCGTAATTCGGGGCCTCCGTGCGCCGCCTCCATTTCCTTCCTGAACGTCCCTCACTGGCGCCTGCGCTGTAAGTTCCCATCATGTGATGGGAGTCGAAGGGCAGCACGAACTGCACTTGCCAGAAAAAAAAACTTACAGCTCAGGCGCCGGGGACGTTCAGGAAGGAAATGGAGGTGGCGCACGGAGGCCCTGAGTGATGGCTGGGAGGCGTTTGTGTCAGGGGGGAAAAACATGCCCCCCTGACAAACTGCAGGTATGAGGGGCAAATTCTAAAAACGATTATTTCAGCGTTGGCAGGGACCCGAACCAAAAGAGCCACCTTGACAGAATGCAGCATTAGTGCTGCACAAGATGGCTCTTTTAGTTAAAAACACCTGGGGGGGGGGGGGGGGTGACAGGTTCCCTTTAAATGATGTTAAACATTCATAAATTTGGTCTAGGCATTTACCAAGAAGGGTCTCCATTTGCACAACATTTTGGGTGCAAACACTTTGATAAATGTCCTCCAGTGTCCTTTGGCAGAATGTTTACTTATATCTGTCTTTTTATTTTACTTAGGAATTTGATCATTTTTTGGCTACCAAATTTTCAACTGTAAAACGATATGGAGGAGAGGGAGCAGAAAGCATGATGGCTTTCTTCCTTGAGATGTTTAAAATGTGTTCCTTCAGTGGTGTCACAGATGTGATTATAGGAATGCCGCACAGAGGGCGACTTAACCTTCTCACTGGACTTCTTCAATTTCCACCAGAGGTAACATTTTAAGCAAAAATACGGTAATCCATAATGCAAAGCAATACACTTTAATGGGATTTTCTGCTTTCAGAAAAACCCTGTCCTGTCGGCTGTAATTTTATTCTAAAAAAGCAAAATTAACCTTTTATTAGTCCCGCTCCTTGGGTCCAGCTATGAGTTTCCACCATTGCTCCAGGTATCTTCAGTGGGGACGATACATCATCAGTGCTGCAGCCAAAAAGTGAGCTCCGCGGCTCTGCCCGAGTTGACAGTGCGAGATGCTTAACCCCTTAGTGACAGAGCCAATTTGGTACTTAAAGGGCACCTGTCACCTCGTTTTTTCAGTATGAGATAAAAATACTGTTAAATAGGGCCTGAGCTGTGCATGACAACAGTGTATTTTGTGGACCCCGATTCCCCACCTATGCTGCCAAAATACGTTACCAAAGTAGCCGTTTTCGCCTGTCAATCAGGCTGGTCTGGTCAAATGGGCGTGGTGTCTTCCCCCAGATCTTGCTTAGTTTTCCGTTGGTGGCGTAGTGGTTTGCGCATGTCCAAGGTCCCGAATCCACTGCACAGGGGAGTTAAAAGAGCGAGATGTGCACTATTTCATTGGTGCTCGGTGGGGGCGGCCATCTTCCTTTGGCCGCGCGTGCGCAGAAGCGGCGCTCTGCTGGCCGCGGCTTCAGGAAAATGGCCGCGGGATGCCGCGCGTGCGCAGATGGAGATCGCGGCGGCCATTTTCCTGAAGCAGAGATGCGAACTCTGCTGCAGGAAAATGGCCGCCGCGATCTCCATCTGCGCACGCGCGGCATCCCGCGGCCATTTTCCTGAAGCCGCGGCCAGCAGAGCGCCGCTTCTGCGCGCGCGGCCAAAGGAAGATGGCCGCCCCCACCGAGCACCAATGAAATAGTGCACATCGCGCTCTTTTAACTCCCCTGTGCAGTGGATTCGGGACCTTGGACATGCGCAAACCATTACGCCACCAACGGAAAACTAAACAAGATCTGGGGGAAGACACCACGCCCTTTTGACCAGACCAGCCTGATTGACAGGCGAAAACGGCTACTGTAGTAACGTATTTTGGCAGCATAGGTGGGGAATCGGGGTCCACAAAATACACTGTTGTCATGCACAGCTCAGGCCCTATTTAACAGTATTTTTATCTCATACTGAAAACACGAGGTGACAGGTGCCCTTTAATGACCAGGCCAATTTTTACAATTCTGACCACTGTCACTTTATGAGGTTATAACTCTGGAACGCTTTAACAGATCCCGCTGATTCAGAGATTGTTTTTTCGTGACATATTG
Source organism: Ranitomeya variabilis (assembly GCF_051348905.1). Taxonomy (NCBI): domain Eukaryota; kingdom Metazoa; phylum Chordata; class Amphibia; order Anura; family Dendrobatidae; genus Ranitomeya; species Ranitomeya variabilis. Next base: position 312,098,092 of record NC_135236.1, read on the forward strand.
TACTTCATGTTAGTGGTAACATTTCTTTGATATTACTTGCAATTATTTATGAAAAAAAAAACGGAAATATGGTGAAAATTTTTAAAATTTTGCAATTTTCAAACTTTGTATTTTTATGCCCTTAAATCAGAGAGATATGTCACACAAAATAGTTAATAACATTTCCCACATGTCTACTTTACATCAGCACAATTTTGGAAACAAATTTTTTTTTGTTAGGGAGTTATAAGGGTTAAAAGTTGACCAGCAATTTCTCATTTTTACAACACCATTTTTTTTTTTAGGGATCACATCACATTTGAAGTCATTTTGAGGGGTCTATATGATAGAAAATAACCAAGTGTGACACAATTCTAAAAACTGCACCCCTCAAGGTGCTCAAAACCACATTCAAGAAGTTTATTAACCCTTTACGTGCTTCACAGGAACTGAAACAATGTGGAAGGAAAAAAATGAACATTTAACTTTTTTTTGCAAACATTTTACTTCAGAACCATTTTTTTTTTTATTTTTGCAAGTGTAAAAACAGAAATTTAACCATAAATTTTGTTGAGCAATTTGTCCTGAATACGCCGATACCCCATATGTGGGGGTAAACCACTGTTTGGGCGCACCGCAGAGCTTGGAAGAGAAGGAGCGCCGTTTGACTTTTTCAATGCAGAATTGGCTGGAATTAAGATCGGATGCCATGTCACGTTTAGAGAGCCCCTGATGTGCCTAAACAGTGGAACCATTTTGGAAACTAGACCCCTTAAGGAACTTATCTAGATGTGTGGTGAGCACTTTGAACCCCCAAGTCCTTCACAGAAGTTTATAACGTAGAACCGTGAAAATAAAAAATCACATTTTTTCTACAAAAATTATCTTTTCGCCCACAAATTCTTATTTTCACAAGGGTAACAGGAGAAATTAGACCACAAAAGTTGTTGAGCAATTTCTCCTAAGTACGTCGATACCCCATATGTGGCGGTAAACCACTGTTTGGGCGCACCGCAGAGCTTGGAAGAGAAGGAGTGCCGTTTGACTTGTTCAATGCAGAATTGGCTGGAATTGAGATCGGACACCATGTCACGTTTGGAGATCCCCTGATGTGCCTAAACAGTGGAAACCCCCCACAAGTGACACCATTTTGGAAACTAGACCCATTAAGGAACTTATGTAGATGTGTGGTGAGCACTTTGAAACCCCCAAGTGCTTCACAGAAATTTATAAAGTAGAGCCATGAAAATAAAAAATCCTTTTTTTTTTTTTCCTCAAAAATGATTTTTTAGCCTACAATTTTTTATTTTCTCAAGGGTAACAAGAGACATTGGACCCCAAAAGTTGTTGTCCAATTTGTCCTGAGTACACTGATACCCCATGCGTGGGGGGGACCACTGTTTGGGCGCACTGCAGAGCTCGGAAGGGAAGGAGCGCCGTTTTGGAATGCAGACTTTGATAGACTGGTCTGCGGGCGTTATGTTGCGTTTGCAGAGCCCCTGATGTACCTAAACAGTAGAAACCCCCACAAGTGACCCCATTTTGGAAACTAGACCCCCCCCCCCCAAAGAACTTATCTATCTAGATGTGTGGTGAGAACTGTGAATGCACAGAAGTTTATAATGCAGAATCGTGAAAATAAAAAATATATTTTTTTCAACAAAAAAGATTTTTTAGTCCCCAAGTTTATTTTCTCAAGGGTAACAGGAGAAATTGGACCCCAAAAGTTGATGTCCAATTTATCCCGAGTACGCTGATGCCCCATATGTGTGAGTAAATCACTGTTTGGGCGCACGGCAGAGCTCAGAAGGGAGAGAGCACCATTTGACTTTTTGAGCGCAAAATTGGCTGTCGCATTTGGAGACCCCCTGATGTACCTAAACAGTGGAAACCCCCCAATTCTAACTCCAACCCTAATCCCAACCCGATCCATAATCCTAATCACAACCCTAACGCTAATCACAACCCTAACCCGAAAACAACCCTAATCCCAACCATAACCCTAATCAAAACCCTAAATCCAACACACCCCTAATCCTAATCTCAACCCTAACCTCAAACCTAGCCCTAATCCCAATACACCCCTAACCCTAATCCCAACCCTAACCTTAACCCTAATCCCAAACCTAACCCTAATCCCAAACGTAACCCTAATGCCAACCCTAACCCTAATACCAACCCTAATTCAAACCCTAAGGCCTCTTTCACACTTCCGTTTTTTTGCCATCCGTCGCAATCCGTCGTTTTGGTAAAAAACACGGATCCTGTAGGATGCGTTTTTTTGCCATAGACTTTTATTGACGACGGATTGCGACGGATGGCCACACGCCGCATCTGTCGTGCAACGGATGCGTCGTGTTTTGGTGGACCGTCGTGATGAAAAAACGTTCAAGGGAATGTTTTTTTCATCCGTTGTATCCGCCATTTTCGACCGCGCATGCGCGGCCGGAACTCCGCCCCCTCCTCCCCGCACTTCAGAATGGGCAGAGGATGCGTCGGAAAACTGCATCCGCTGCCCACGTTGTGCACAATTTTGCACAACGTCCATCGGTACGTCGGGCCGACGGATTGCGACGGCCCCGTACCGACGGAAATGTGAAATTGGCCTTCCCTAATCCCAACTCTAACCCTAACTTTAGCCGCAACCCTAGCCCTAACTTTAGCCCCAACCCTAGCCCTAACTTTAGCCCCAACTTTAGCCCTAACCCTAACTTTAGCCCTAACCCTAACTTTAGCCCTAATCCTAACTTTAGCCCTAGCCCTAACCCTAACTTTAGCCCCAACCCTAACCCTAGCTTTAACCCAACTCCTCTAGCTGCTGGCCGGCAGATCATGGCGGGGGCACTGTGCATGCACCCGCCATTTTCTTACCAGATGAAAAAGCCGGCGGCCAGGAGGGGACACAGGAGGACCCAGGGACACCGGTAAGTAGAACAGGGTCCCCGAATCCCCCTATTTCTCTTGCCTCTTATGTGCAATCACATCAGAGGACAGAGAATGACACATAGCTTTTTTTTTTTTTTTTTTGCAGCTGCCGGTAAAGTTAATTACCGGCGATCCCAAACAACATGATCCCTGTTTTGCGGTCTCGGCTACCCCCGGCAGCCGAGACCCCCAAAGATCTTCCGGGTGCCAGCCGGCGGGCGCACTGCACATGCACCCGCCATTTTTTGGCTGGAACAAGATGGCGGCGCCCATCTGGAGCCACGAGGGGCACCGGGGGAGACAGGTGAGTATCGGGGGGCGATCGGGGACCCCATTTCTCTGTCCTCTGATGTGCGATCACATCGGAGGACAGAGGAATTAAATGGGAAATCGCGTTTTTTTCTTTTAAAACCCAAATCATGTTCTCTGGGGTCTTGGCTACCCCCGGCAACCGAGACCCCAGAGAAAATCCGACTCTGTGGGGCGCTATTCACTTTTTTCACAGCGCAGTTTAAGTACCCTTAACTGCCGCCGTTAAAAGGCATATCGGCGGTCGTTAAGGGGTTAAAGCAGCTGTGATCACTGATTGTCTGCAGTGCTGTTGATGTGACGTCAGTGTTGCAGACAATAGTCATCAGGAGCAGCGGCAAAGACTAAGCGTTCGACCCTTGGAGGGGGAGTAAAGCAGTTTTTGTTTTTTTAATTGTTTTATTTTTAAAACAAACCACTTGGGAACAGGGGTCTTGTGAAACCAGAATACCGATTTAGACCGGTGTCCCACTTGCAACTGCAATGCGAGAAACTCGCCTCAATACCCGGCACTACCATCGGCACTCGAACTGCCAGCGGCAGTGCCGGGTGTTGAGGCGAGTTTCTCACATTGCAGTTGCAAGTGGGACACCGGTCATTGCTGCTGTGATGATGTGCCTGTGTGGTGGAGTGGCCTGCAGGTGGGGCTTTGTCTTGCAGCATAGGTGCTGTGGGCTGTCAGGTTGCTCTCCCTGCTAATGTTCTGTGGCTTAGGTGGTGGACTGCGAAAGGCATCGTAGCTTTTAGGTTAGGAATTAGGGACCCACTGAGAGTTTCAACATGACGTAGTAATGGGCTTCATATAGTCTGATCAGAATGGTAAACTATGAACCTTATGTTTAGTTTTTCTATGCAGCTGAACGCTTCCGGTCCCGAGTGCCGGTGGCAGTGCCGGGTATTGATGCAAGAGACTCGTGTGAGTTTCTTGCATTGCACTCGCAAGTGTGACCCCGGTCTTAGGCTATGTGCACACATTGAGTAAAATTTCTGCAGCTCTTGGCATGAAAAACGCGCGTTTTTCATGATTTGATTGAAGTCAGTGGTGAAAAACGCACAGAGAATTGACATGCAGCAGATTATTTATAGATGGACCCTCTCCTCCACAAAACAGTACAGGACTTAATGTTTGGGTTATTAGGCCAGAGGAAGCGGAAAGCATTTCCCTTGAATGAAAACATTCAGGCTCTGATCAAAAAAGAGTGGGAAAAACCTGATGGGAAGAATTCATAATTGCCTTCACTTAAAAGAAAATACCCCTTCAAGGATGCAGCATCAACATCATGGGATAAAGCCCCAAAATTAGATGTTTCTGTTAAAGGGACTCTGTCACCTGAATTTGGCGGGTTCTGTTTACGGTCCGATGGGCGGTGTTTTCTGTTCTTTCATGCACCCCTTCCTTTCCCGCTGGCTGCAATATTGTCTTGAATTTGATTAGGTTTCCTCCGTAGTACACGCGTGCGCAATGCAATCTTGATTAAGGGAGCTTAGTCTTCAGAAACGCGTTGAGATTCTTACCCATATGGTTCGTGCTGAAGTCTGTATCCTCTATGTTTAAATTTTGTGAACAAAGAAAACTCCTTTTTACGGATTCGGTGAAGCTGGACATTCTCTTCTTTTTTGCAATGCAATCTTGCCATGCGCACGCGCAGTATGCTTTGCCCAACTGCGGGCAAAGCCGAAAAGCATTAGTGCGCATGCGCCAGCGCACTATGTCCCGGTCCACATCGAAATACTTCCGGGACATAGTGCGCCGGCTCATTCACACTAATGCTTTTCGGCTTTGCCCGCAGTTGGGCAAAGCATACTGCGCGTGCGCAAGGCAAGATTGCATTGCGCACGCGTGTACTACGGAGGAAACCTAATCAAATTCAAGACAATATTGCGGCCAGCGGGAAAGGAAGAGGTGCATGAAAGAACAGAAAACACCGCCCATCGGACCGTAAACAGAGCCCGCCAAATTCAGGTGACAGGGTCCCTTTAAGGCCTCTAAAAAATATACCCTCCCCTTTGAAGACATGGGAACCTTGAAAGACCCATTAGTTAAAAATTCTGATGCTTTTCTTAAAGGGGCATGGGAAAAATTGGGGGTAACCTTAGGCCCGCTATAGCATCCAGCTGTACCTCTTGATCCCTTATGATATGGGTGGATCAGGTATTTACCAATTTAATGGTGGAGGCAATGGCGCACATGAGAGAACAGGACATTTTGATAGTCCCTTATTTGGACGACTTTCTGGTAATAGGCGACTTGGCCCAACTTTGCTGAGAACAGCTAAGCAGAGTAATGACTACCCTAGTAGATCTGGGTTGGCTCCTAAATCTGAGAAAGTCAAGGCTCGAGTTTCTAAGATTAATATTGGACTCTTGGAAGCAGGAGTGCTGACTCCCAGTACAGAAAAAGGGGAAGATTATAGACCAGGTATCAAAAGCCTCACAGAACCCATCCATGACTTTGAGGAAGGCCATGTCCCTGCTGGGTTCCCTTACTGCTTGTTTGCCAGAAGTTCAGTTGGCACGGCTACACACCAAGGACCTCCAGTGGGACATTCTAAGGCCTCATTAAAAGGTCACTTAGAGGGACACATGACTCTGTCTTTGTCCACTATTCATTCCCTAAATTGGTGGAGAGATATCAGCAATCTGTCCCTTGGGTAACAAAGGTGTCCCAGTTTTTTACCACCGACACAAGCCCTGCTGAATAGGGGGCTCACCTGGGTGATGGGGTTACTCAGGGGATTTAGAGAGTCCAGGAGCTCAAATTATCCTCAAGCCAAAAAGAGCTATTAACAGTAAGGTACACCCTGTTAAAATTCCTGGAAACTCTGCAGGGTCATCATGTACGAGTATTTTCGAATAATCAGATAGCAGTGGCCTATCTAAACCATTAGGGAGGAACCAGGTCATGGGCCCTAATGGACATCACATCCCAGAATTTGTTAGGCAGAAAACAATCTCCTATCCCTATCGGCACTACACATTCAGGGGGTAGAGAATCAAAAGACAGATTTTCTGAGCTGCACTCAATTAAGGACAGGGCTAGTGGGCTCTCAACGAGTCTGTATTCAAACAGATTGTGGAAATGTGGGGCCTCCTGGTCATAGATCTGTTTGCCAATATCAACAAGAAGGTAGAGTATTTTTCTCTATTCCCATGACAGCAGGGGATCCACCCTTTATGGACAGAAAACCTACAGATAAAAGGGCGGTACCTTTCCCTCGCATCAGTTGCTTTTTTGTCCCTGACGGGGAACCTGCAGTTCTGCGGTACCTGAATAGGACGCCGGGATGAAGAGACTCCAGGGCCGGTCAGTCCGGGTTCTGGCAGTGGGGGGGCCCCTGCCACAGCTGGTGCGGTGCCTGAGGCCGCCGCCGCTGGGACTGAGGGGTCTTGCAGGGTGAGCGGGAAGGGGGGGAGGTAGCGCAGCTGCCGTTCCGGAGAGGAGGCAGGGGGTTCCTGGGGGACACACTGCGGGCAGCGTACACCCTGAAGGTGGAGAAAGATGGCCGCCGCTCCGGAAGTGAGGCGCTCCCCGGTGGGCCGCAGGAGGGGGGATGGACCGGAAGTGAACACTGGGTGGTAAATTTAAAAGAGAAAGTGCGCAGACACTCCCTGCTGCATGCAGTCCTTGTGGATAATGGAAGACAGCGACCAGAAGCACCACCAGCAACCAAAGATGCAGACTATGGGACATCCTTCAGGCAAGCGATGTGGACGGTCTAGCAGCCACTCTACACAGTGCAGCAGAAATTCTGGCACAATGGACAAGACACCGTCTCCAAAAAGCCCATTAATGGATCCTCTCCCTCCTCCGGAACCGGTAGCTGTGGCTGCGTCTGATGGGTGAGTGATCTTCGTGAAAGTTCACCACTGTAATTGGGGTTCCCTTCTCTTCCTTTTTTATTAGGGAAGGAAGAGATTGGGAAAGACGAAGCACAGATGTTGCCCAATGTGTGATAAAGCATTACCTGTGGCCTGGGATAAGAAGCTTTGTCATTCTTGCATAGAACAGGTGCTATGCTAGGAAACCCCAGACTTTGCCTCTGAACTGAGGTCTGTAATCAAAACGGAGGTTCAAAGTGCCTTTAAGTCCTTCAAACAAGGGGGTAAGGTTAGGAGGAGGGAAACCACAGTGGACTCCCAGTCTGATTCCTCTATCTCCAGAGACATATCCAGTTTCCTTCAGGCCTGGGAGAATTTCTCAAACAGCCCCTGGATACTGAATCTGGTTGGGGCAGGCCTCCGGATAGAATTCAAATCTCTCCCTCCCCAGAACTTTGTAATATCCCCCCTGCGGTCCTCTCCACACGAACAAGCAGCCCTAGAATACGAGGTTATGGAACTCATAAACAAAGCCGTTCAAGAAAATGGGAAAGGATTCTACTCCCCTCTGTTTTTGGTGTCCAAACCAGATGGGTCTTACCGGACAATCATAAACTTGCAGAAATTAAACGGCTATATAAGAAATCAGAAATTCAAGGTGGGATCAATAAAATCGACCATCAAAATACTGTTTCTGAATTGTTTCATGACTGTTCTTGATTTAAGTGATGCTTATTATCATGTCCCCATTCACAGAGAGTCTGAGATTTCTCAGGCTAGCGGTTTCCATAAAATGGGAAATAAGAGCATTTCAGTACAAAGCCCTCCCCTTCGGATTATCCACGAATTAGTGGCAGAAATGATGGCACATCTGAGAGAACAGGACATTTTGATAGTTCCCTATCTGGACGACTTTCTGATAGCGGCCGACTCAGCTCAACACTGCAGAGAGCATCTGAGCAGAGTAATAAATATCCTAGTAGATCTGGGCTGGCTCCTGAACCTGAAAAAGTCAAGATTAGAGCTAAGTACGGCACAGGAATTCCTTTGATAAATTCTGGACTCTTTAAAGCAGGAATGCCGTCTCTCAGTCCAGAAAAAAGGGAAGATTATATACCTGGAATCAAAAGCTTCACAGCACCCTTCCATGACTTTAAGGAAGGCCATGTCCCTGCTAGGCTCCCTCTCCGCTCGTTTACCAGCAGTTCAGTGGGCACAGATACACACCAGGGATCTCCAGTGGGACATATAGAGAAACCAGGCCTTGTTAAAGGGTCACTTAGAGGGCCACATGACTCTATCTTTAACCGCTATTTGTTCCCTAGATTGGTGGAGAGATGCCAGCAATCTATCCAGAGGAATTCCCTGAGTAACAAAGGTGTCTCGGGTGGTTACCTCTGACGCAAGCCCCATGGGGTGGGGGGCTCACTTGGACGACATGATTACTCAGGGGTGTGGAGAAGCCAAGAGCTAGTGGTGTCATCAAACCAAAAAGAGCTATTAGCAGTAGGTCACGCACTGACACATTTCCTGGATATTTTACGAGGACATCATGTTCGGGTGTTTTCAGACAACCAGGTGGTAGTGGCCTATCTGAACCATCAGGGGGAAACCAGGTCCCAGACCCTAATTGGCACAACATCCCAGATTTTCAGATTAGCGGAGACCAACCTTCTGTCTCTTTCTTCATTGCACATTCAGGGGGTAGAAAGCCAAAAGGCAGATTTTTTGAGCCGCACTAAGCTGAGGGCGAATGGGTTCTGAAGCAGTCCATTTTCGAGCAGATTGTAAGCATGTGGGGGGCCCTGGTCATAGATCTGTTTGTCCATGTCAACAACAGAAAGGTGGAAACCTTTTGTTCCCTTGATCCCAGGGGGAATCCCCAGGCTCTAGACGCCTTCATGATTCCATGGAATCAGAGCCTTGCATATGCTTTTCCCCCAATTGTCCTCATTCCAGCGGTTCTACGGAACGTCAGGGAGGACAAATCGAGACTAATATTAATAGCTTCCTTCTGGGTCAGTAATGGTGTGGGGTGGCATTTCTTTGGAGGGCTGCACAGCCCTCTGCTCGCCAGAGGTAGCCTGACTGCCATTAGGTACCGAGATGAGATTCTCAGACCTCTTGTGAGACCATATGCTGGTGAAGTTGGCCCTGGGTTTCTCCTAATGCAGGACTATGCCAGACCTCATGTGGCTGGAGTGTGTCAGCAGTTCCTGCAAGATGACATTTGGGACATCATGTCTCGCACCATCCACCAACTTCATGTTGCACCACAGACTGTCCAGGAGTTGGCGGATGCTTTAGTCCAGGTCTGGGAGGAGATCCCTCAGGACACCATCCGCCGCATCATCAGGAGCATGCCCAGGCATTGCAGGGAGATCATACAGGCACGAGGAGGCCACACACGCTACTGACCATCATTTCCTTGTATGGAGGCATTTCCACTGAAGTTGGATCAGCCTGTAAATTCATTTTCCACTTTAATTTTGAGCATCATTCCACCTCCAGACCTCCGTGGGATATTAGTTGTGATTTACGTTGATCATTTTTAGGTTTTATTGTTCTCAACACATTCCACTATGTAATAAATAAAGATTTACAACTGGAATATTTCATTCAGTGATATCTAGGATGTGGGATATCTTACTGTTATATATATATATATATATATATTAGCTGAAGAGCCCGGCATTGCCTGGGCATAGTAAATATCTGTGGTTAGTTATAGCACCTCACTTCTCTTATTTTCCCATCACGCCTCTCATTTTCCCCCTCACATCTCTCATTTTCCCCCTCACTCTTATTTTCCCCCTCACTCCTCTCATTCCCCCCTAACACTTGTCATTTCGACCTCACATCTGTCATTTTCCGATCACTCCACTATTTTCCCTCACTCCTCTCATTTTGCACTCACACCCCTCATTTTCACCTCACACCTCTCATTTTCCCCTCAGTATATACATGTTTGTCATCTCCCTTATATGTAGTATACACCTGTATGTCATCTCCTGTATATAGTATATACCTGTATGTCATCTCCCCTGTAAATAGTATATACTGTACTTGCTGTATGTCATCTCCTGTATATAGTATATACCTGTGTCATCTGCTCCTGTATATAGTATATACGTGTGTCATCTCCTCCTGTATATAGTATGTACCTGTATGTCATCTCCTCCTGTATATAGTATATACCTGTATGTCATCTCCTCCTGTATATAGTATATACGTGTGTCATCTGCTCCTGTATATAGTATATATCTGTGTCATCTCCTCCTGTATATAGTATATATCTGTGTCATCTCCCCTGTATATAGTATATACCTGTATGTCATCTCCTCCTTTATATAGTATATACCTGTGTGTCATCTCCCCTGTATACAGTATGTACCTGTATGTCATCTCCTCCTGTATATAGTATATACCTGTGTGTCATCTCCTCCTCTATATATAGTACTAGCTGAAGAGCCCGGCGTTGCCTGGGCATAGTAAATATCTGTGGTTAGTTATAGCACCTCACTTCTCTTATTTTCCCATCACGCCTCTCATTTTCCCCCTCACATCTCTCATTTTCCCCCTCACACCTCTAATTTTCCCCCTCACACCTCTCATTTTCCCGCTCACTCCTCTTATTTTCCCCCTCACTCCTCTCATTCCCCCCTAACACTTGTCATTTCGACCTCACATCTGTCATTTTCCGATCACTCCACTATTTTCCCTCACTCCTCTCATTTTGCACTCACACCTTTTCATTTTCACCTCACACCTCTCATTGTCACCTCAGTATATACATGTTTGTCATCTCCCTTATATATAGTATACACCTGTATGTCATCTCCTGTATATAGTATATACCTGTGTCATCTCCCCTGTATATAGTATATACCTGCTGTGTGTCATCTGCCCTGTATATAGTATATAACTGTATGTCATCTCCTCCTATATATAGTATATACCTGTATGTAATCTCCTCCTGTATATAGTATATACGTGTATGTCATCTCCTGCTATACATAGCATATACCTGTATGTCATCTCCTCCTGTATATACTATATACCTGTAGGTAATCTGCTCCTGTATATAGTATATACCTGTGTGTCATCTCCTCCTGTATATAGTATATACCTGTATGTCATCTCCACCTGTATGTAGTATGTACCTGTATGTCATCTCCTCCTCTATATAGTATATACCTGTGTGTCATCTGTCCTGTATATAGTATATATCTGTGTGTCATCTCCTCCTGTATATAGTATATACCTGTGTGTCATCTCCCCTGTAAATAGTATATACCTGTGTGTCATCTCCTCCTGTATATAGTATATATCTGTATGTCATCTCCCCTGTAAATAGTATATACCTGTGTGTCATCTCCTCCTGTATTAGACCTCGTTCACACGTTATTTGGTCAGTATTTTTACCTCAGTATTTGTAAGCTAAATTGGTAGCCTGATAAATCCCCAGCCAACAGTAAGCCCACCCCCTGGCAGTATATATTAGCTCACACATACACATAATAGACTGGTCATGTGACTGACAGCTGCCGGATTCCTATATGGTACATTTGTTGCTCTTGTAGTTTGTCTGCTTATTAATCAGATTTTTATTTTTGAAGGATAATACCAGACTTGTGTGTGTTTTAGGGCGAGTTTCGTGTGTCAAGTTGTGTGTGTTGAGTTGCGTGTGGCGACATGCATGTAGCGACTTTTGTGAGATGAGTTTTGTGTGGCGACATGCGTGTAGCAACTTTTTGTGTGTCGAGTTGCATGTGAGAGGTTAGTGTAGCAAGTTGTGTGCAGCAAGTTTTGCGCATGGCGAGTTTTGCACGTGGCGAGTTTTATGTGTGGTGCCTTTTGAGTATGTGCAAGTTTTGTGTGAGGCAACTTTTGCATGTGTTGCAACTTTTGTGCATGTGGCAATTTTTCCGCGTGTGCAAGTTTTGCGTGTGGCGAGTTTTCCATGAGGTGAGTTTTGCACATGTGGCGAGTTTTGCATGTGGAGAGTTTTGCGCGTGGAGAGTTTTGAGCGGCGACTTTTGTGTTACGACTTTTATGTGGCGAGGTTGGTGTATGTGTGGTGAAATGTGCGCTGAGGGTGGTATATGTGTTCGAGCATGTGGTAGTGTGTGGCGCATTTTGTGTGTGTTCATATCCCCGTGGTGGTGTGGTGATTATCCCATGTCGGGGCCCCACCTTAGCAACTGTACAGTATATACTCTTTGGCGCCATCGCTCTCATTGTTTTAAGTCCCCCTTGTTCACATCTGGCAGCTGTTAATTTGCCTCCAACACTTTTCCTTTCATTTTTTCCCCATTATGTAGATAGGGGCAAAATTGTTTGGTGAATTGGAAAGCGCGGGGTTAAAATTTCACCTCACAATATAGCTTTGACGCTCTCGGGGTCCAGACGTGTGACTGTGCAAAATTTTGTGCCTGTAGCTGCGACGCCTCCAACACTTTTCCTTTCACTTTTTCCCCATTATGTAGATAGGGGCAAAATTGTTTGGTGAATTGGAAAGCGCGGGGTTAAAATTTCACCTCACAACATAGCCTATGACGCTCTCGGGGTCCAGACGTGTGACTGTGCAAAATTTTGTGGCTGTAGCTGCGACGGTTCAGATGCCAATCCCGGACATACACACATACACACATTCAGCTTTATATATTAGATATACCTGTGTGTCATCTCCTCCTGTATATAGTATATACCTGTATGTCATCTCCTCCTGTATATAGTATATACCTGTGTGTCCTCTCCTCCTGTATATAGTATATATCTGTATGTCATCTCCTCCTGTATTAGACCGCGTTCACACGTTATTTGCTCAGTATTTTTACCTCAGTATTTGTAAGCTAAATTGGCAGCCTGATAAATCCCCAGCCAACAGGAAGCCCTCCCCCATGGCAGTATATATTAGCTCACACATACACATAATAGACAGGTCATGTGACTGACAGCTGCCGTATTTCCTATATGGTACAGTTGTTGCTCTTGTAGTTTGCCTGCTTATTAATCAGATTTTTTTTTTTGAAGGATAATACCAGACTTGTGTGTGTTTTAGGGCGAGTTTCGTGTGTCAAGTTGTGTGTGTTGAGTTGCGTGTGGCGACATGCATGTAGCGACTTTTGTGAGATGAGCTTTGTGTGGCGACATGCGTGTAGCAACTTTTTGTGTGTCGAGTTGCATGTGACAGGTTAGTGTAGCAAGTTGTGTGCAGCAAGTTTTGCGCATGGTGAGTTTTGCGCGTGGCGAGTTATATGTGTGGTGCGTTTTGAGTATGTGCAAGTTTTGTGTGAGGCAACTTTTGCATGTGTTGCAACTTTTGTGCATGTGGCAATTTTTCCGCTTGTGCAAGCTTTGCGTGTGGCGAGTTTTCCATGAGGTGAGTTTTGCACGTGTGGCAAGTTTTGCGTGAGCCTAGTTTTGCATGTGGCGAGTTTTGCGCATGGCGAGTTTTGAGCTGCGACTTTTGTGTTTCGACTTTTACCGTATATACTCGAGTATAAGCCGAGATTTTCAGCCCAAATTTTTGGGCTGAAAGTGCCCCTCTCGGCTTATACTCGAGTCACGGTCGGCGGGTGAGGGGGAGAGGGCGCTGAGGTATACTTACCTGCTTCCGGGGCTCCTGGCGCTCCCCCTGCCCGTCCCACGGTCTCCGGGTGCCGCAGCTCTTCCCCTGTTCAGCGGTCACGTGGGACCGCTCATTAGAGAAATGACTATGGACTCCACTCCCATAGGGGCGGAGCCGCCTATTCATTTCTCTAATCAGCGGTGCCGGTGACCGCTGACAGAGGAAGAGGCTGCGGCACCGAAGACCAGCTGTCCGGGGGAAGGAGCGGGACGCCGGGAGCAGGTAAGTATGTCATATTTACCTGTCCGCGTTCCACCCGCCGGGCGCCGCTCTGTCTTCCCAGCGTCTCTCTCTCCGCACTGACAGTGCAGGTCAGAGGGCGCGATGACGCATATAGTGTGCGCGCCGCCCTCTGCCTGATCAGTCAGTGCAGAGACGACGGGACGCTGAGGAGCTGCAAGCAAGAGAGGTGAGTATGTGTTTTATTATTTTTATTGCAGCAGCAGCAGCACAGCTTTCTATGGCACAGCTTTCTATGGCACATCCTATGGGGCAATAATGAACGGTGCAGAGCACTATATGGCACAGCTATGGGGCAATAATGAACGGTGCAGGGCACTATATGGCACAGCTATGGGGGCAATAATGAACGGCGCAGAGCACTATATGGCACAGCTATGGGGCAATAATGAACGGCGCAGAGCACTATATGGCACAGCTATGGGGAAATAATGAACGGCGCAGAGCACTATATGGCACAGCTATGGGGAAATAATGAACGGCGCAGAGCACTATATGGCACAGCTATGGGGAAATAATGAACGGCGCAGAGCACTATATGGCACAGCTATGGGGCAATAATGAACGGCGCAGAGCACTATATGGCACAGCTATGGGGAAATAATGAACGGCGCAGAGCACTATATGGTACAGCTATGGGGCAATAATGAACGGTGCAGAGCACTATATGGCACAGCTATGGGGCAATTATGAACGGTGCAGAGCACTATATGGTACAGCTATCGGGCAATAATAAACGGTGCAGAGCACTATATGGCACAGCTATGGGGGCAATAATGAACGGTGCAGAGCACTATATGGTACAGCTATGGGGAAATAATGAACGGCGCAGAGCACTATATGGCACAGCTATGGGGGCAATAATGAACGGTGCAGAGCACTATATGGCACAGCTATGGGGCAATTATGAACGGTGCAGAGCACTATATGGTACAGCTATCGGGCAATAATAAACGGTGCAGAGCACTATATGGCACAGCTATGGGGGCAATAATGAACGGTGCAGAGCACTATATGGTACAGCTATGGGGAAATAATGAACGGCGCAGAGCACTATATGGCACAGCTATGGGGGCAATAATGAACGGTGCAGAGCACTATATGGCACAGCTATGGGGCAATTATGAACGGTGCAGAGCACTATATGGTACAGCTATCGGGCAATAATAAACGGTGCAGAGCACTATATGGCACAGCTATGGGGGCAATAATGAACGGTGCAGAGCACTATATGGCACAGCTATGGGGAAATAATGAACGGCGCAGAGCACTATATGGCACAGCTATGGGGCAATTATGAACGGTGCAGAGCACTATATGGCACAGCTATGGGGCAATTATGAACGGTGCAGAGCACTATATGGCACAGCTTTCTATGGTACAGCTATGGGACAATAATAAATGGTGCAGAGCACTATATGGCACAGCTATGGGGCAATTATGAACGGTATGGAGCATTTATTTTTATTTTTGAAATTCACCGGTAGCTGCTGCATTTTCCACCCTAGGCTTATACTCGAGTCAATAAGTTTTCCCAGTTTTTTGTGGCAAAATTAGGGGGGTCGGCTTATACTCGGGTCGGCTTATACTCGAGTATATACGGTATGTGGCGAGGTTGGTGTATGTGTGGTGAAATGTGTGCTGAGGGTGGTATATGTGTTCAAGCACGTGGTAGTGTGTGGCGCATTTTGTGTGTGCGTTCATATCCCCAGGTGTGGTGAGTATCCCATGTCGGGGACCCACCTTAGCAACTGTGCGGTATATACTCTTTGGCGCCATCGCTCTCATTCTTTAAGTCCCCCTTGTTCACATCTGGCAGCTGTCAATTTGCCTCCAACACTTTTCCTTTCACTTTTTCCCCATTATGTAGATAGGGGCAAAATTGTTTGGTGAATTGGAACGCGCGAGGTTAAAATTTCGCCTCACAACATAGCCTATGACGTTCTCCGGGTCCAGACGTGTGACTGCAAAATTTTGTGGCTGTAGCTGCGACGGTGCAGATGCCAATCCCGGACATACACACATACACACACATATTCAGCTTTATATATTAGATATACCTGTAAGTCATCTCCCCTGTATATAGTATATACCTGTATGTCATCTCCTCCTGTATATAGTATATACCTGTATGTCATCTCCCCTGTATATAGTATATACCTATATGTCATCTCCTCCTGTATTTAATATATAGCTGCATGTCATCTCCTCCTGTATATAGTATATACATGTATGTCATCTCCCCTGTATATAGTATATACCTGTATGTCATCTCCTCCTGTATATAATATATAGCTGTATATCATCTCCCCTGTATATAGTATATACCTGTATGCCATCTCCTCCTGGCTGTGAATTTGCCTCCAACACTTTTCCTTTCACTTTTTCCCCATTATGTAGAGAGGGGCAAAATTCTTTGGTGAATTGGAACGCGCGGGGTTAAAACTTTGCCTCACAACATAGCCTATGACGCTCTCGGGGTCCAGATGTGTGACTGTGCAAAATTTTGTGGCTGTAGCTGCGACGGTGCAGATGCCAATCCCGGACATACACACACACATTCAGCTTTATATATTAGATTACCTATCGCAAGGAGATCGTAGTGTAAAAATCGGTCATCACTCGTATACAAGATTTCTCTCGCGCATCACCCCTACTCTGGAACTCTCTACCACAACATATCAGATTCTCGCCTACCATCGAAACCTTCAAAATGAACCTGAAGACCTACCTCTTCCGACAAGCCTACAACCTGCAGTAACCACCGATCGACCAAACCGCTGCACGACCAGCTCTACCCTCGCCTACTGTATTCTCACCCATCCCTTGTAGATTGTGAGCCCTCGCGGGCAGGGTCCTCTCTCCTCCTGTAACAGTTGTGACTTATATTGTTTAACCCCCTCACGACCTTGCCCTTTTCCGTTTTTGCGTTCTCATTTTTCACTCCCCTCCTTCCCAGAGCCATAACTTTTTTATTTTTCCGTCAAAAATTACTGTAATGAGCGGTACCATGTGATCGCTCAATACAGGAAGACGCTGTCAGCTCCTAGAGAACCAGGGACCTGCAGGGACTGCGCCAGGAGCAGGTGAGTATAACGGGGGCATATTCACCTGTCCCACGTTCCACTGGCGGCGCCGCTCCGTCTTCCGTGTCCTCTGCAGTGACACTCAGGTGAGCGTGCACGATGACGCGATTAGTGTGCGCGCCACCCTCTGCCTGAACAGTCACTGCGGAGGACTCGGAAGACACAGCGGCGCTCGGCAGTGAAACGTTGGACTGGTGAATATAGCAAGTGCCGGGGGCCTGAGCGACGAGAGGCGAGTATGTGATTTTATTTTTTTTTTTTATCGCAGCAACAGCATATGGGGCAAATATTTCTATGGAGCATCTTATGGGGCCATGTGCAGCATTATATGGGGCAAATATCTCTATGGAGCATCTTATGGGGCCATAATCAGCATTTGTGCAGCATTATATGGGGCAAATGTCTCTATGAAGCATTTTATGGGGTCATAATCAACATTCGTGCAGCATTATATGGGGCATATTTTAATATGGAGCTTCTTATGGGGCCCATCATAAACTGTATGGAGCATTGTATGGGGCGTATTTTGTATGGAGCATTATATGGGGCCCATCATCAACTGTATGGAGCATTATATGGGGCTCCTGATTCAATATGGATATTCAAAAACACTTAACCTACTGATGTCTCAATTAATTTTACTTTTATTGGTACCTATTTTTATTTTTGACATATACCGGTAGCTGCTGCATTTCCCACCCTAGGCTTATACTCGAATCATTAAGTTTTCCCAGTTTTTTTTGTGGCAAAATTAGGGGTCTTGTCTTATACTCGGGTCGGCTTATACTCAAGTATATACGGTGTATATAATAAAAAAATATATATTTATTTAAACATTCCAAAAATTACTGTGAAGCACCGGAAGGGTTAATAAACTTCTTGAATGTGCTTTTGCGCACCTTGAGGGGTGCAGTTTTTAGAATGGTGTCACTTTGGGTATTTTCTATCATATAGACCCCTCAAAGTGACTTCAAAAGTGATGTTGTCTCTAAAAAAAACCAAAACAAAAAACGGTGTTGTAAAAATGAGAAATCGCTGGTCAGCTTTTAACCCTTAATAACTTCCTAACAAAAAAAAAAATTGTTGCAAAATTGTGCTGATGTAAAGTAGACATGTGGGAAATGTTATTTATTAAGTATTTTGTGTGACAAATCTCTCTGATTTAAGGGTATAAAAATTAAAAGTTTGAAAATTGCTAAATTTAAAAAATTTCCACCATATTTCTATTTTTTTCATAAATAAATGCAAGTAATATCGAAGAAATTTTACCACTAACATGAAGTACAATATGTCACGAGAAAACCATGTCAGAACGAAAGGGATCCGTTAAAACATTCCAGAGTTATAACCTCATAAAGGGACAGTGGCCAGAATTGTAAAACTTGGCCCTGTCATTAACGTGCAAACCACCCTTGGGGGTAAAGGGGTTGTTTAAATTCTCCACTCCTTTTCAGTTGCTATATTCCCTCTTATAAAATAACTTCTACTCTCCTCCGCTGTCTGCACCACTACAGCGATGACCGCACTGGCTCTCCTAATGCTTACTGGCATTGGCTTGGCTGCAGGGCTTGAGTGACATAACAATCAGTGGCCACTTCACGCTCTCTTCCTTCGGACGTAACTGACATTTGGTGGAACTCGGAGAGTAGCAGCCCACATTACTTCCAGATTAGTTTCATCTGAAGGAGGTGAGAGCAAAGTGGCCAGTGATTGGGTGCAGGGCTCCGAGACAGCAGGTGCCGTCATCTCTGAAATGGCACCGAAGGTGAATGTAAGCTGCTATTTTATAAGGAGAAATATAGCTATAGAGAAAGGTCGTCTGTAGTGGACAACTGTCACCAATCAGATATTGATGGCCTATTCCAAGAATAGTTCGTCAATAAAAAAACATTAGTGTGTAACCATTAAGTAAAAAGATGCCCTCTGGCAGAAATACAAAATAATTGAATAACCAGTGTCGCGTCATTGATGTTCCCTGATAGACTGTGGCCAGCTTGCAGTTGGTATACATGCTGTGATGTCTGAAGCCTATGTAAACATATCAGCGGGGGAGGATTAGAGACCCAGTGCTGGAACAGAGTATTAATAATTTCATTATTCTAGCAGCGTTATTGCGTGTGGTAAGATTTTTAATTAACTTGAGCTACCCATTTACTACTGGTGCAAAGCAAAAATGGTGGAGTGAAGCCGCTTCCATCTCTCATATTCATTGATTTGATTGGTTGCTATGGACAACTCTTTGTCCTTTCCTTTGCAACAGTTTTGATACGTATCCCTGTTATTTCTTTCCACATTATATTTTGTTACCTTCTATTTCTAGTTGATGTTTCGTAAAATGCGAGGCTTAAGCGAGTTCCCTGAAAACTCTCCAGCAATAGGTGATGTCCTTTCCCATTTGACTTCATCTGTCGATTTGGATTTTGGATCCGATAAGGCTCTTCATGTCACAATGTTGCCCAATCCTTCTCACTTGGAAGCAATTAACCCAGTTGCTGTCGGCAAAGCTCGTGCAAGGCAACAGTCTTTGTCAGATGGGGACTATTCTTCAGATGGATCTGCACAACCTGGTGACAAAGTTGTGTGTCTTCAGGTAAATAGTTGCATTTAAAATGTATTTGTTTGACTCCTAAATCTAGAAAACCTATGATAAAAATAAAATAAGCAAATACCCTGTAGTAAATAAATAAATAAATTAAGAGTAATGGTACAAGTACATAACATAGGCCATCCCACCTCGACAAGATCTACACAATTGAGACTGTCCTATCTCTAGTATTAAAGCTCTGTGTCAGCAAGCCTCAAAATAGATAGGGCAGGGCAGGACCCAGACCTGACTGTTCAGACACCTGCCCCTGGAAAGCTATATAGACAAAATGCCCAGCTCATAAAGGGGGAGCTACACCCCGGTTTGTAAGAAAAACTAAAGCAACACCGAAGAAATGAGCATGTACACACCTTGTTTATACGTGCAGTGCATAGTTGCACGTTCACCCTGTTTCTTTGGTATTTATTCACAAAACTGCAAAATACCCATATAACGGAGTGTTTCTGATTAACATGTTAGGCTTCTTTCACTCTAGCGTCGGGCTCGGCCCGTCGCGGTGCGTCGGGCCGACGTTCCCGACGCTAGCGTTGTCTCCGCCGCACAACGGGGGCAGCGGATGCATTTTTCCAGCGCATCCGCTGCCCCATTGTGAGGTGCGGGGAGGTGGGGGCGGAGTTCCGGCCGCGCATGCGCGGTCGGAAAAAGCGGACCGTCGTGAGCAAAAAACGTTACATGTAGCGTTTTTTGCTCCCGACGGTCCGCCACTGCACGACGCATCGTCGCACGACGGGTGCGACGTGTGGCAATGCGTCGCTTAATGTTAATCAATGGCGAAAAAACGCATCCTGCAAACACTTTTGCAGGATGCGTTTTTTCGGCAAAACGACGCATTGTGACGGAATGCAGTTAACGCTAGTGTGAAAGTAGCCTTACTTGATATAACTACATTATGCAATAATCATGTCGATTCCTTTTTTGCATAAATTATTTTGTAAAGTAATTTTTTTTGTTAATTACTCTTAGGATAAGTAACCGGTTCAGTTTATTTTTGTAGTATAAAGCACAAATTAGGATTAAATGGTTGTTCCTGTAACCCATGAAATGGGCTTTGCATGGTTTCTTCTTGAATGGAGTTGAACCGCGCATACTCGACCTTCACTCTTTACTCTGCAATTTCCAGCAGTCCCATAGGCAATAAGGCTACATTCCCACAATAAGCTTTTGATGCTGCAGAATTTCTACACCTATTATTTAAACTAGGTTACTAGGGTTTTTCACTACATTTTTGTGAGCGTTTTTTAACTTAGTGAGGAAAATAAGTGTTTGATACACTGCTGATTTTGCGCTTCAACTGTGAGAGACTGAATCTTTAAAAAAAATGCAGAAAATCACATTGTATGATTTTTGCATAATTTGCATTTTATTGCATGAAATAAGTATTTGATACTGTAGAAAAACAGAACTTAATATTTGGTACAGAAGCCTTTGCAATTACAAAGGGTAAGGCTTTTCCTGTAGTTCTTGACCCAGTTTGCACATACTGCAGTAGGGATTTTGACCCATATCTCCATACAGATCTACTTCAGATCTTTTCAGGTTTAGGGACTGTGGGCCGTGCAACATTGAATTTCAATTTTCCATTGGGTTCAGGTCTGGAGACTGGCTGGGCCACTCCAGGACCTTGAAATGCTTCTTACGGAGCCACTCCTTAGTTGGCCTGGCTGTGTGTTTCGGGTCATTGTCATGTTGTAAGACCCAGCCACGACCCATCTTCAATGCTCTTACTGAGGGAAGGAGGTTGTTGGCCAAAATTTTACAATACATGTGTGCCCTGCAGGATTTTAATCCATGACAACGTAGTGTGTTACTAACTGTAATGTTTGAGACTGTGGTCACAGTTCTCTTCAGGTCATTGAGCAAGCCCTTCAAGTCTGGTTCTGGGCTGATTCCTGAACTTTCTCAAAATCATCCTTACCCCATGAGGCGAGATCTTGCATGGGACCCCAGACGAAGATTGACTATCATTTTGTGTTTCTTCCATTTCCTATTAATTGAGCCAACAGTTGTTGCCTCCTCACCAAGCTGCTTGCCTATTGTCCTGTAGCCCATCCCAGCCTTGTGCAGGTCTATAATTTTGTCCTTGGTGTACTTGGACAGCTCTTTTGTCTTGGCCATGGTGGAGAGGTTGGAGCATGCCCAATTGAGTGTGTGGACAGGTGTCTTTTATTCAGGTAACCAGTTCAAACGTGCTATTAATACAGGTAATGAATGCATAGTAGGAGGGCTTCTTAAAGTAAATCTAACAGGTTTGTGAGAGTCAGAATTCTTGCTGGTTGGTAGGTGATCAAATACTTATTTCATGCAATAAAATGCAACTCAATTATGTGAAAATCAGACAATGTGATTTTCTTGTTTTTATTTTTAGATTTAGTTCAAGTGTACCTACGATAAAAACTACAGACCTCTCCATTCTTTGTAGGTGGGAAAACTTGCAAACTCGTCAGTGTATCAAAATATTTATTTTCCCCACTGTACATCTTTATCACATTTTTGACGCTGCAGTCTGTCTTTTTGGTATGTCATGCTTTAAATAAAGCTGCTATGTTTTTGATACTTTAAAAAAAACTCTACTACTACACTTAGGTGCGGATTACATGCATTTTTAATGTGTATCTGGGACGGAAATGCACTAAAGACACCTACACTTTTTGCTGTGGATTTTCCACATCTATGTTTATGGGGAAAATCCGCACAGAAAACTCAGTGTTCCCGCAAGAGAAATTGACATGCTGCGGATTAGAAAAACGCTGCAGGTGAGTTTGAACAGCGTTTAAAAAGAAGCACAGTGAGCATGAGATTTCTATAAATCCCATATACTTTGCTAGAACTGCATTTTTGACTCATCATGGGAACATAGTCTAAATGTAGTGGAGATCCAGTTTGCAATCCTGAACTGCATTCAGGTAGGGCCTCTGCAGAGCCCAGTTCCTGGGTTCCAGAACCCCATTCTAGCTATGACTCCCAGTTGTGGGATCAGCAAGACATATCCTATCCCTTGAATAGGGGATAGCTTACTGTTTTGGGAATAATAACACTTCAGTCCTGCTAGTACCAGTATGTCCACAAGTCTACTCCTGTGCTTCTCAAACTGTGATTCTGTCTTCACCAGTAATGTGCCCCCTAGTTGTTAACACAGCAGAGGAGGCAATTTTTACAATAGTGGTTATGAGCTGCACAGGTTTTTGTTTTTTTTGTTTGGTTTTTTTTTTTTATTATTCACATTTATGTTAATTGAGCAGTATTTGTAATTTTGGCATGGACTTTCACAATAGATGGTGAGGACCAGGCACCACCCTGGTCTAACTTGCGAGACACCAATAGAAAATGTTTGAAAACCCCTGGTCTAATGAAAAGCTATAGTCAATATTACAAATATATATGTCCTCCAAGGTAGTTGGGTCCTTCTAGGAACTTTAACTGTTATATAGCAATAACCATGCTGTCATACAAAAAAATTATGATCCCTAATGCCTCTCCAGGAAAGGGGCATTCACCCCCTTCTCTCACAGTATATGTAGAAGGAGAGAGAGCTTACAATCTAAATCTTCTTTTGGTAATAGAACCACATTGAACATATGGTGTAGTTACGAATCCTAATTAAAATGCAGGGAGCTCCAGCTTAAACTTCTTTGAAAAAGAGGACCTCTGAAGTGCCAAGCAGCACATCTGTTGTGGTGAACAGTCAGTAAGACTAAGGCTTGTAGATTCAAAAGGCAGAGAAGTGGGAAATTTTAACACCTTTGGAAGTAACTCACAGGAAACTGGACATCTGCAACTAGTTCAATTCCAATAGGAAGTTTTAATGTTGGGGTTTGTATAGATCCAATATTGATGTGACATACAGTACAGACCAAAAGTTTGGACACACCTTCTCATTTAAAGATTTTTCTGTATTTTAATTGCTATGAAAATTGTACATTCACACTGAAGGCATCAAAACTATGAATTAACACATGTGGAATTATATACTTAACAAAAAAGTGTGAAACAACTGAAAATATGTCTTATATTCTAAGTTCTTCAAAGTAGCCACCTTTTGCTTTGATGACTGCTTTGCACACTCTTGGCATTCTCTTGATGAGCTTCAAGAGGTAGTCACCGGGAATGGTTTTCATTTCACAGGTGTGCCCTGTCAGGTTTAATAAGTGGGATTTCTTCCCTTATAAATGGGGTTGGGACCATCAGTTGTGTTGTGCAGAAGTCTGGTGGATACACAGCTGATAGTCCTACTGAATAGACTGTTAGAATTTGTATTATGGCAAGAAAAAAGCAGCTAAGTAAAGAAAAATGAGTGGCCATCATTACTTTAAGAAATGAAGGTCAGTCAGTCCGTAAAATTGTGAAAACTTTGAAAGTGTCCCCAAGTGCAGTGGCAAAAACCATCAAGCGCTACAAAGAAACTAGCTCACATGAGAACCGCCCCAGGAAAGGAAGACCAAGAGTCACCTCTGCTTCTGAGGATAAGTTTATCCGAGTCACCAGCCTCAGAAATCGCAGGTTAACAGCAGCTCAGATTAGAGACCAGGTCAATGCCACACAGAGTTCTAGCAGCAGACACCTCTCTACAACAACTGCTAAGAGCAGACTTTGTGCAGCAGGCCTTCATGGTAAAATAGCTGCTAGGAAACCACTGCTAAGGATAGGCAACAAGCAGAAGAGACTTGGTTGGGCTAAAGAACACAAGGATTGGACATTAGACCAGTGGAAATCTGTGCTTTGGTCTGATGAGTCCAAATTTGAGATCTTTGGTTCCAACCACCGTGTCTTTGTGCGACGCAGACAAGGTGAACGGATAGACTCTACATGCCTGGATCCCACCGTGAAGCATGGAGGAGGAGGTGTGATGGTGTGGGGGTGCTTTGCTGGTGACACTGTTGGGGATTTATTTAACATTGAAGGCATACTGAACCAGCATGGCTACCACAGCATCTTGCCGCGCTTTGTTATTCCATCTGGTTTGCGTTTAGTTGGACCATCATTTATTTTTCAACAGGACAATGACCCCAAACACACCTCCAGGCTGTGTAAGGGCTATTTGACCAAGAAGGAGAGTGATGGGGTGCTACGCCAGATGACCTGGCCTCCACAGTCACCAGACCTGAACCCAATCGAGATGGTTTGGGGTGAGCTGGACCGCAGAGTGAAGGCAAAAGGGCCAACAAGTGCTAAGCATCTCTGGGAACTCTTTCAAGATTGTTGGAAGACCATTCCCGGTGACTACCTCTTGAAGCTCATCAAGAGAATGCCAAGAGTGTGCAAAGCAGTCATCAAAGCAAAAGGTGGCTACTTTGAAGAACCTAGAATATAAGACATAATTTCAGTTGTTTCACACTTTTTTGTTACGTATATAATTCCACATGTGTTAATTCATAGTTTTGATGCCTACAGTGTGAATGTACAATTTTCATAGTCATAAAAATACGAAAAATCTTTAAATGAGAAGGTGTGTCCAAACTTTTGGTCTTTACTGTACATTTTCAACTTCAGGACTACTAGAGGAAGAATATGCACATTTTTTCATCACTATGAGGCATGCCTATAAGCCCCAAATCAATAGTCGCCAAATTGATGACAACATCCTTGCCTTGATTCCTATTAAAGGTAAAATCCTGATAAAAAATGTAATGGGAATACCAAATGCCCGTGATCGCCAGGAGTGAAGATATTGTGAATGTTGGGAACATCATAATTTTCTGAAACTGAAGTCACATCCCATGACCAGCCCTGTTATGAGTTGTCTAGGGAAGATGTATAGGTGTAACTTAGGTCCTGTTAAAAAAACAAACAAACACTGGATATAGTTCACTGGATAAAATATAGAATGTAATAGATCTGTTCTTTTTGTTCTGTAAGCCACAATCCTGAAAGCCATACACTACCTGAAACCAGGTGTATATCGGCCTATGAATGATTGGTGGTAGCTAATAATCTATCTTGGATTTTAGTGGAGTTAGCAGTGACCGTACTGGGGTATATATATATTCCATGCTTTGGAATTGGAGGTGTATACACTATATGCTCACTGTTAGTTCTTCAGTAACCGGCCTTCGTGGAAACAGCCCTTCGTGGAAACCGCCCGTCGGTCAATTGTATAATTGTCCTGACAATAGGGGGGCAGCAGAGTTCTGTTCATGACAAAAAACGAACAGCTGGCTGTAATATTTGACACATGCTTAGATAAGAAAACGCTCACACAAAAAGCTCTTGAAATGTTCTTTTTCCAGTACCTGTAGTTAAAGGGGTTATCTGGGACATTTTTTTTCCAATGCGGCTAAGTTCTTATTGGCAGGTAGTTGCTAAGTACCTGCCTATGTTGCCTTGCAATGATATCTCCTGGTCCAGGGCGGTCACCTACCAGTGCTGCCAATGTATCTCCTGCTTTTTGTGACATCGTGTTGACCGAGCAGTTCCTTCTTTTCTGCTCTATTGACAGGGTAACACTGCCTACATCATGTTCAATGACAGCCAGCACAGCTGTCATCACTAATTTCACTAATTTGTCAGTGACGCCTCGTAGGTAGAGCAGAATGGAAGAGAAAGGCACTGCTCTGCCGCCATGACGTCGTGAGGAGGGAGAGTCGCTGGCAGAAGCAGTTGTGCTGCGAGCGATTATCACAGGGCAGCTCAGGCAGGTAGTTGGCAACTGCCTGTTAATAACAGCACATTTCTATCTTTATGATATGTTATACATTTTTCTTCAGTGTTTGTTTGTATAGTGGATACACTCTGTCTATTCATTTTCTTCTTCTTTAGGTTCATGGTGATGCTTCTTTTTCTGGTCAGGGCATTGTACCTGAAACGTTTACACTTTCAAACCTTCCTCATTACCGAATAGGAGGAAGCATTCATTTAATTGTTAACAATCAATTAGGATATACCACTCCTTCGGACCGTGGTAGATCATCATTGTATTGCAGTGATGTTGGTAAGTGTCCAACCCTTTAAGATACTGTAAAATGTATTGATTTTGCCTTTTTTTTTTTTTTTTTTAAACCTTTCTAAATAAAAATGTTGAATGGACGTTAGTGAGATTTGCTGGTCCATGTCAGTGGACTGATTCAACCTTTGCTTCTGATGTTATTGAATATGGCTGTCAAATTCACTGACACCACCCCACGTGACTCCGCAAAGTTTATTCAGCACCCAAATCTTGCAACAAAGAGGTCCATGCACAATGTCAGTAAAACCATATTTTACCAGGACATGAAGAAAGCATATGTATTCTGTATGCTTCCAGAGTCCTTTCTCAGAGCATGGTTACGGAATATGGTTTACAGTAATAATTATTATTTCCTGATTTCTTGGAATGTAGGTAAAATTGTTGGTTGTGCAGTAATTCATGTGAATGGAGATTGTCCAGAAGAAGTTGTGCGAGCAACACGATTAGCAGTGGAATATCAAAGACTTTTTAGAAAGGACGTGATTGTGGATTTATTGTGCTATCGGCAGTGGGGTCACAATGAGCTCGATGAGCCCTTCTTTACTAATCCTGGAATGTACAAAATTATCCGGTGAGTTCACTTTTTATTATATTTGCCATACCAATCTAGACAAATGGTAAGGGTCTGTGTCTAGACAGCTGTATGCAGGTGTAAACCTGTCACAGGAACACTCTTGAGCCTTTGGTATATTTAGTTGAATCTATAGTGATAAAAATTGTAGGGATTAATTGTGTTACTAAAAACTGTCCCCAATTTGTTAAAAAAAGACAAAACAGGTCCAGCGCTGAGTCTCTGCTGCTGCTGCTCTCTGTGCATGTTATTGTCTGCAGCTCTAAAGTGACATCGACAGCACTGCAGCCAATCAAGGGGATCAGCAGCTCTGCCCAAGAAGTCAGCGCGAGCTGCTACTGTGCTATCGATGTGGCGTCCGCTCTACATACAATAACAGACACTGGGAGCATTCTCAGCGAGGCTGAGCAAGTAGTGTTTAATTTTTAAACAAAAAGCCTGAAGAAGCTGAAAAACTACTTTAGTATATACTTTGCATATGGGCGTAGGTGTCTGTCCACCCTGGAGTCCTCTTATGGCACATGCCGATTGTGTTACAAAGCCGCTATTAGTCTAACAGTGGGATCTAGAGCCAATTAATTGCCACTGTTCGTCTCTGATAGCAAAACTTCAATTTACGGTACGTTGTTGCAGCGTGATGGTTGGACACCAGCCAGGGGTCTGATAAAGGCTTCCATCGCTGCCATATGGGTTCTCTGTAAAGCATGGCTGAGCTCTATAGGAGATAGAGATTTATGATATACACTGCAATACTAAGGCATTGCAGTATATAGTATATCAAACGATCACTGTTTCAAGTTCTACAGGGAGACCAAAAAAATAAATGTTTTTAAAAATATAAAAAATATATTTTTATAAAATGATAACTTAAAGTGCCTCTCTATTTCACTTAAAAAAATTATGCTAGATCTATCAAAATATAAAATGATCAATTATCCCAAATGGTAAATGCAGTGGGGAAAATAAGTATTTCATTTTGCAAGTTTTCCCACATACAAATAATGGAGAGGTCTGTAGTATTTATCGTAGGTACACTTCAACTGTGAGAGTCAGAATCTTAAAAAAAAAAAAAAAAACATAAAATCACATTGTATGATTTTTACATAATTAGTTTGCATTTTATTGCAGGAAATAAGTATTTAATACAATAGAAAAACAGAACTTAGTATTTGGCACAGAAACCTTTGCTTCCAATTACAGAGGTCAGACGTTTTCTCTAGTTCTTGACTAAGTTTGCACACACTGCAGCAGGGATTTTAGCCCACTAAGTGTCCCTACGATAAAACAGACCTCTGCATTCTTTGTAGGTGGGAAAAGTTGTAAAATAAACAGTTATCACTTATTTTGCCCACTGTACCTAAAGTGCTAAAAAACTTGAGCATTTTGTATTTTTGGTCAATATCCGCTTAGCATGCAAAAAACAATCCCTCACACAGCTCCATTTATGGTAAAAGGAAACAAACATTATGGGTCTTGGACAGTATCTAATTTTATTTATTTTTTTAATACAAAACTTCTGAAATTTTTTTAAACCATTTAAAGCACCACAGTTTTTTTTTCATTGCACCGCAGGAGTGAGGCTTTAAATGTAATTCCCCTGTCTTATAATTAACTGTCACCGCCTTCATCCTTTTCCAGTGTCGCTCCCGTCGGTCTCCAGTGAAAGTGACCTGCCGGCAGCTCCAGTGTTTCATGGAGCGCGCCAGAAATCACTTTTCAGTACAAGTCTATGAGGGCCTCTTTCTGACTCTTATAGAGTTGCATTGAGGTCTTGGGACGTAACTTCTGACTTTTGGACAGTCAGAAATTATGGGCACATGATGACGCTGTGGGACTGGAGCGGTGTCCGTAAAAGGTGAAGCTGCCTGAAGGGGAGTATATGTACGGGGGCATGGGGCTTACATTTAAAGTGCCACTCCAGCCCTGAAAATAAAAACACTGGAGTGGTGCTTTAAAAAAAAAATCTGTTCATCTTTGATTTCGCTGTAATCGTACTTATCTGGAAAATCAAGTTTCCAGGTAATTTTTACCACACAATAAATCCTATAACAATAAAAAAATTAATAAAACGATGGTGGAATTCCATTTTCATTTATTTCAACATTTCATCCCAATCTTCAGTAAACTTTATGGTAAGATGAATGATGCCATTCAAAAATACAATTTATCCCACAAAAAACAAGCCCTCAAATGGCTTTAGAGGTCTTAGGGTATGTGCACACGCTGCGGATTTTGCTGCGGATCCGCAGCTGTTTCCCATGCATTTACAGTACCATGTAAAGCTATGGGAAATGAAATCCACAGTGCACATGCTGCGGAAAAAAACGCGCGGAAACGCAGCGGTTTATTTTCCGCAGCATGTCAATTCTTTGTGCGGATGCCGCTACGGGTTTGTACCTGCTCCAATAGAAATCTGCAGGTGAAAACCCGCAGAGGAAACCGCAAAAGAAACCGCGATAAATCCGCAGTAAAAACCACAGCGGTTTTTCACTGCAGATTTTGCAAATCCGCTGCGGAAAATTCCGCAATGGAATCCGCAGCATGTGCACATGGCCTTAGGGTATGTGCACACGATGCAGAATTGGTGCAGATCTGCAGCAGATTTTTCTGCAGTAGAAACGCTGCAGAACTGCACTGTGATTTACAGTACAATGTAAATCAATGTGAAAAAAAAAAAGCTGTGCAGAAAAATCTGCGCAGAAACGCTGCAGATTTCAAAGAAGTGCATGTCACTACTTATGTGCAGTTCTGCAGCGTTTCTGCACCCCTCCATTATAGAAATAAAATCTGCACAAAAAACGCACTAAAAACGCATAAAAAACGCACCTGCGGATTCTGCCAGGAGATGCAGATTTAGTGCAGAAAATTCTGCACCACATTTCCTACATGTGCACATAGCCTAAGAGTTCAATGCAGGGCCGGACTGACCATCTGGCAAATGCTAGAAGGGCCTGTCTTGTTGTGGGCCTCCTTATCTGATATGTTGCTAACAGAATCGGTGTTCTCAAGACACCCATACTGTTAAGAGTTGTGACGGAGGTATCATAAGAAATATTGGTCTTGTAGTAAATCCTGTTTTCCTCCATGCAGGGTAATATTAGTAACATTTCCCATCGGGTGCTTGAAGATGGGGATAGTATGAACCTGTGTGATGGCAGGGCTGAATTTCAGTCCCAGTCCGTACCTGGTTCAATGTTTTTTTATATATATATATATATATATATATATATATATATATATATATATATATATATATATATATATATATATATATATATATATATATATATATATATATATATATATATATATCTATATATATATCTATATATATATATCTATATATATCTATATCCATATACATTGAACCAGGTACGGACTGGGACTGAAGTTCAGCCCTGCCATGATATAGATAGATAGAGATATATATATATGTATGTGTGTGTGTGTGTGTGTTCACTATGTCATGTACATTGCAGTTACAGTATTTTTTTTTGCAGGTCGCGAAAAAGTATCCCAGATGTATACGCTGAGAATTTAGTGTCTGTTGGACTGTTAACTACAGAAGAAGTTGGAGATATAAAGACAACTTACTACACCAAATTAAGTGACCATCTCAACAACATGACTTTATACACACCGCCACCAACTAACCTTCAGGCTAATTGGAGCGAGATGGTTGAACCAAGTGATCGGATAACAACATGGGACACCGGCGTTCCTGCTAATTTACTCCAATTTATCGGGGCCAAATCTGTAGAAGTTCCTGAGGAAATTCAGATGCACAGCCATCTTCTAAAGATGCATGCACAGGTTGGGTCTAAAGACCGTTCCCTCATTTATACATTTGTGGGATCCAACCTATTTATCAGTTTTAGTAAATGAGTGAATGTAATTTTATATATATTTATATTTAGTCTAGAATACAGAAGCTCCAGGAAGGTACAAAGTTAGATTGGGCTACTGCTGAAGCTTTGGCTTTTGGCTCTTTGCTTTGTCAAGGTAACGTATCAATTCAAACTAATACTTTTCATAACGAAACCTTTTTCATAATGCGTATGTGAATTTTTGATGGACATATGACTCTTTTCTTTCCATTTAAAGGGTTTCATGTTCGACTAAGTGGACAAGATGTAGGACGAGGAACCTTTAGTCAAAGACATGCCATGGTGGTTTGTCAAGAGACTAATGACACTTATATTCCGCTGAACAATATAACATCGGACCAAAAAGACTTTTTGGAGGTCTGTTTCCCTAAAACCATGAATAATGCACTAGTATATTGCATATTGTATTCACATTGGCATCATGACTTTTATTTCTTACTATTATAACATAAACCTTGGCAGTTCCATTCTGTAATAGATCCAGAAAAATCCAATTGTAAAAAAAATCCCATTATAATGGATCAAGTTTCAGCTTTATTTTGAGAAAAGACTAAACATTTCCAGCAATTGGAGAGCAACAAAAACCTGCTAGTGCTGATTCCAACATGTAAATCATTTTGTCGTTTACTTCATCCAGGAATTGCTTTTGATCATACAATTGCTGCTCACTAGCAACGCTCTATTTTAACCAGAAAAGGCTGCATGCTATAATTCCACAGGGCCATTTTTTATTTACTATAGCTATATTTGTTTTTCCCTCTAACTACAGGTAAGCAATAGTGCGTTATCGGAGGAAGCTGTCCTTGGATTCGAATACGGCATGAGTATTGAAAGTCCCAAGTTGCTGCCAATTTGGGAGGCACAGTTTGGAGATTTTTTCAATGGAGCACAGATAATATTTGACACCTTCATTTCTGGAGGTAGGATAGTATTAAATACCTTTTAAAGTAAAAAAGACTGCATTTGAGAATAAACCCATCAAAGTGACTACATAAATTAAGTTATGTTATGTAATGTTTTTTTCTTACCCTAAATCAGATGTATTGCTGTTTCTTTTTAAAAAGTTTAATGCTGGTACCAAAGTAAATTGAAAACTGAATGTAATAACTTTTCATTGTCTTTAGTCACTGTATTTTACCAGGTTGTTTTGTATGCAATGAATGCCTCATCAACAGTGATGAGCGAAGGTGCTTGGATATCATCTTATCCGAGTGCGCTGAGGTATTATCAGAATATCTTGGGTGTGCTCATATATTATGTTTGAGTCTCTGCGGCTGCATGGTTTGTGGCTATTAGACAACCTGAACACATTTGGGGATTGCTTGTTTGTTACACAATCCCCACATGTGTTGAGGCTGTCTAACAGCTGCAAATCCTGCGCCACAGAGACTCGACCATAATATGCGATGATATATTAATGGGGAATTTTGTGCTTGTTACCTGTCGGTAGATCACATGTGTACAGGTCTGTGAGCAGCACCTCTCCCCGTCCATTTCTTATCAGAATAGCTTTGGTGATAATTAATGGTCAGTAGACAGAAACTAGGGATTACCAAACATAACGCTTTTTTGGCAAATGTGTTATGAAATTGCTATTCAAAGCACCAGTCCAGTGTACTTTTTAGTTCAGCGCTGGAGTGGTGCTACTAAACTACGGTAAGTTCCCTGACCTTAGCCATATAGTTACCAGCCACCATCTTCAGCTCTACCCTTATTGTGACCGCAACTATTGAGTGAGCCGAGGTCAGAAGGTAACTGTCACAAGCTCTGTATAAGTTTATAAGAGCCTTGTTCTGGCCTCCATCTGGCTCTCATAGACTTGCATTGAGTTCTGACTTTAGGATCACTGCAGCAAACACTGCAATAACATAAAACTGTACAATTACAACATATTTTATTTGTCAAACACTTTGTGCGGTCATAGTTAAATAGAAATATATCACTTCAAACTCCAAAAAGAATTTTAATTTTGAAATTGTAAAATGCCAAACATGCAATTTATCACAAATCTCTTCTCTTTAATACTATATTAGACGGCTAGTCAGATTTTCAATCACTGAATTAGTCATTGTAAAAATAAGACAAAGCACAGCAATGCAAATTGTCCGTTTCCAATGGAAGGATAGAAAATTCTGATTTCATATCTGTCTCCTGCGGCGATCTGTCATCTCATTGTCCTTCTTTGGACCAGAACTGATGTAAGTATACTTTAGCATCTACCCCCTTGTACTCCTACAGGATTTTATGGAAATATATTTGTGACTGTGGCCAGATTCTACAAAATGTATCAGTTTCATACTACATGGCTACATTTCTTTTTGCCCAAATAGGTGAGGCAAAGTGGCTTTTACAGAGTGGAATTGTGATCCTTCTGCCACACGGTTATGATGGTGCTGGTCCAGAACATTCTTCCTGCCGCATTGAACGCTTTTTACAGGTAGTCCCAAATATAAAAAGACAGATTTATTATTCTGCTATGTAACACCGACTTCCAAAGCAAATAAAAGATTAGCCACTCATACTGGTTGTCCACTTGATAAATAAGAGAGATAAGAGTTGGTATTTCTGTAAATGCACTTACGGTATATCATTGCTTTTCGTTAGCCATCTCCAGCCCCACTCGTTCCTGTGCTCAACATAGGAGAAACCTTTTCAGTGCCAGCACCTTACCAATGTTGTGTGTAAGGGGGAGGGCTGGCTGCAGTTAGCCCCTTTCCTTGGCTATTGATTGGCCTTGACAGAGGAAGGAGCTGGCTTAGCTAATAGAATAAACAGCCATTCAGATAATAGGAGAAAATTAATGGTACAATTTGTAATGCAATTTCTCCTGATTACGCCAGTACTCTATATGTGGTTGAAAACTACTTTTGAGCCACAACGCAAAGTTCAGAAGGGAAGAAGCATCATGTTGGTGTTCAGATTTTGCTAGAATAGTTTGAGGGTGCCTTGTCACATTGGCAAAGCCCTTGTGGGGCCAGAATAGCAGAACCCTTTATAAGTGACCCCATTTTACAAGCTACACCCCCAACTAATTCATCTAGGGGTACAGTGAGGATGTTGACCCCATAGTGCCTAGCATAATTTTCTACCATTGGGATTTGAAAAGAGAATAATTAAAGGGAACCTGTCACCACGTTTTTGGAAGATGGGATAAAAATAGCGTTAAATAGGGGCAGAGGTGGGCGTTACATTAGTGTGTGTGTTATGCGTTTATTACCCACCTAAGTTGCCGAAATAACTTTGCAAAGTCTCCGTTTTCGCCTGTCAATCAGGCTGGTCAGGTCACATGGGCGTGGTGTCTTCACCCAGATTTGGCGTAGTTTTCCGTTGGTGGCGTAGTGGTGTGCGCATGCCCAAAGTCCGGAATCCTCTTCCAGGGGATTTAAAATAGCGCGGTGTTCGTTATTGCATTGGTGATCGGTGGGCGCGGCCATCTTCCTTTGGCCGCGCGTGCGCAGAAGCGGCGCTCTGCTGGCCGCGGCTTCAGGAAAATGGCCGCGGGATGCCGCGCGTGCGCAGATGGATATCGCGGCGGCCATTTTCCTGAAGCCGCGGCCAGCAGAGCGCCGCTTCTGCGCACGCGCGGCCAAAGGAAGATGGCCGCGCCCACCGATCACCAATGCAATAACGAACACCGCGCTATTTTAAATCCCCTGGAAGAGGATTCCGGACTTTGGGCATGCGCACACCACTACGCCACCAACGGAAAACTACGCCAAATCTGGGGGAAGACAACGCCCATGCGACCTGACCAGCCTGATTGACAGGCGAAAACGGAGACTTTGCAAAGTTATTTCGGCAACTTAGGTGGGTAATAAACGCATAACACACACACTAATGTAACGCCCACCTCTGCCCCTATTTAACGCTATTTTTATCCCATCTTCCAAAAACGTGGTGACAGGTTCCCTTTAAATATTCTCCATCGCCACATTGGGGGACACAGGACCGTGGGTGTATGCTGCTGCCACTAGGAGGCTGACAGTAAGTAAATACAAAAAGGGTTAGCTCCTCCTCTGCAGTATACACCGGCCACTGGCTCCGGCTAATTCCAGTTGTTGCTGTACGTAGGAGGCACACTGCGTCTGTTTTTTCCAGACGTTATTTTTATTTTTAACTTTGTGCAAGAGGATGAAAGGGACGACGGACCCTTTTAAGGGGGCCGATCTCCCCCAAAACATCAACAGGCGAGCACGGCGAGTTTACTCCCCGTACCCTTTCCTGCGACGTGGGATGTTCGGCCCTGGACTAGCCCTGTGAAATCCTAGGGGAGCGAACCCTTAGGATACACAGAGGCCACCTTCTTATGAGCACAATCCGGCCGCCCTCCCTCAGCACCACCAC
Source organism: Ranitomeya variabilis (assembly GCF_051348905.1). Lineage (NCBI taxonomy): Eukaryota > Metazoa > Chordata > Amphibia > Anura > Dendrobatidae > Ranitomeya > Ranitomeya variabilis. Next base: position 312,133,431 of record NC_135236.1, read on the forward strand.
TGAAGAACAGCGGTGCTGCAAGGACCCAGTCCCTCTCCACCTCCTCATCAAGAGGGCGGCGGATCGAGGTTGACTGCACTTCCCCTCATACCTCGCCTAAAGAGGACCTTAAGCGGTGAGTCTAGCAAGGGTGGGGGGGCTCCCGAGCGCACCGCGGGCTCGGCCGCATCTTGTGGCCGGGCACCGCTAATTTAGTCCCCGGCTTCGGACTCAGCTAGGCCGCGTTCCGCCCACAGTGCGCGTCACACGCGACGGCCCGCCCACCGGTTCAGCGCTTCTCGCACACTGCGAGAAGCGCCCCACAATCTCTCGGCGGCCATCTTGGACAACGAGGAGCCTCAACGCCACCTTCTCCTCCCGGTCTCAGTGCGGCATCTGGACACAGGACCTGGGTAGGTGCGCTGCTTGCTGACACAGGGCCTCATACTCCTGCACAGTGCTCCACTTTACTAGCTGCACAGGTGCCCCACAGCCCTGCACGGAGGTTAACAGACAGCATGTCTCTGCCTAAACACAAAAAGTCCGCAAAAACACAGTGTTCTTCACTTCTTGCACCTCCTGTCAGGCTGCGCTACCAAGCGGGTGTACTGCTCCGCTCTGTAATGCTTGTGACCCTAAATGCGCTCCGGAGCCCCCCGCCACAAACGAGTCCGTGGTGGCCAGTCCGCCTGAGTGGGCTTTATCACTTTCGCAATCTATGGCTTCTTTGACTAAAGCTATCGAGTCCCTCCAGGATCCAACCAGGAGCAGGACCACTAATCCGCCTATTCAGGAAGCTTCCCCTACGACTGTGGAATCCTCAGCCTGCAGGGGCCGTTCTCATTCTAAGCACAGGCGGCCAACTAGGAAGCACGTCCGTAGCTTCTGTAGATCCTGAGTCTGATGGGCCTCTAGATCTGGAGTCGCCAGGTTATCAGAGCACTATAGATGGTCTCATTGAGGCCGTCAACCAGTCCCTTCAGGTTGATGAGGAACCGGCGACCTCCAGTACGGATAATTCGGTGTCTTTCAAAAGGACCAAACGTACTCACAGGGTGTTTGCCAATCACCCGGAGTTCCAGGACATAGTCCAGCGACATAGGGAGCGTCCAGACAAACGCTTTCAGGGTCAGAGATCTCTGGAGTCCAAATATCCTTTTTCTCCTGATCTCCGCAAACAATGGACAGAATCCCCTCCTGTGGATCCTCCTGCCTCATGTTTGTCCTCTAAAACTATCCGATCCGTGCCGGACGGATCTTCTATCAAAGATCCCACAGGCCGCCTAGTTGACAGTCTCGCCTGTTCAGTTTTCTCCTACGCCTCATTGGGGGACACAGATCGTGGGTGTTATGCTGCTTGCCACTAGGAGGACACTAAGTGATACAAAGAAAGTTAGCTCCTCCCCTGCAGTATACACCCTCCTGCTGGCCCTCAGCTAACCAGTTCTTGCTTAGTGTCTGTAGGAGGCACTTGGGTCTGTTTTCAGACCCCAACTTTCTTATTTTTATTTTAATTTTAATTTTTCTGTAAATTTTTATTTTTTATTCAACGGAGTGAAGGGGGCGACGGATCCTTTTTTATGGGACCCGCTCTCCCCCGAACCAGCAACAGGCGAGCACGGCGAGTATACCTCCCCGTCTCTCTCCTGCGACGTTGGAGCACGCCAATTTTTACTGGGGCGACGGGTTTCCATCTTTGGTCCCGATCTCCCTTCCCCCTGCAAGACGGCGAGCACATAGAGCCTGGCTCTAATGTTCCTCTCCGGGGGCCCGACATACAAGGCCCACATCACATGGCGTTGCATACTTGCGGCAGAGCCCACCTCTCCACCTACCTAACAAGGGGATGATGGATTGAGAGAAGAGGATGGAGCGCGCAGGTACAGGGGGACCTGCATTACAGGACTGTGAGTATATCAGGAGTTCCCCTCCTGCGCTCCAGATCGCTTTGCGGCCGCGCCGCTGCACACCGCCGGGCAGGCCGGAAATTTAGTCCCCGGTTTTCAGCCGGAGTAGGCCGCAGTGGCCTCTATGGGGCAGGCGCCGGCGGTACTTGCGGCATAGCCCCTGGAGAGAGGCGCCGGCAGTCGGGAAACTGCGGCGGTTAGCGTCGCTCCGTTGCGGCCGCCGCGCATCGCCAGGCAGGCCAAAAATTTAGTCCCCGGCTTCTCAGCTGGAGTAGGCCGCAGTGGGCAGATCCCTCCCACGGCCGTAACCCCGCCCCCTATATCGGCGCTTCTCGTCTGGGACGAGAGGCGCCCTGCAGATCTCGGGGGCCATTCTTCCTCACGCTGACTGTGTGGAAGATGCGGTCCTGGGGGTGCCACTGGCCGGTACACCAGCGGCAATCATTCGGCGCGCGGCCCGCCGACGCGCTCCACCGGCAGGCTCCAAAAATTTAGTCCCCGGCTTTTGCAGCCGGACTAGGCCGCAGTTGAAATCCCTTTTCAGGGGCGAAGGTGCCTTCATGGTCCCGATGGGCTGAACTTCGTGGATATACAGAAGCCCCCCTCCATGGTCCGGGCAGCCCCCACTATCCCACCACGGTGAAAGCGGATGGCGCAAGGAGGCGGACGGTTCCTCTCCACCTCCCTAACAAGGGGATGATGGATTGAGGTTTATCTCTCTATCCCTGCACCGTCCACGCTGCAATACCTGACATCCGCGGCGGCTCCATGCCGGGACGCGCACCGTTGGTAAGTGGATCCTGCCAGTAATGGGCTTCTGCAGCGGGATATTGACAGGCAGTCTCAGGCTTCCCTGTGGCCACCTCCCTGAGGTAACGCTCCAGCCGGCTAAATAATTTAGCTCCCGGCTTCGGCCGATGTGTGGTCCGCACACCAGAAGCGCACTGTGTCGCCTCAAGGCGGCTTAGCATTTTTTCCTGGCGCTTAGCTCCTGACGCGGAAGCGCTCAATTTTCTCGAGCAACGGGTGACCACCCCTTACTTCTACACTGACGCCGGCTGCAGAAATTTACGCCCCGGCTGGGGTCTAGTCATGGAAGTTTCGAGGCTCCGCCCACGTCGTGCCTGTGGCTGCGCCCCCTGAATTGGCGCTTCTCGCTCGCTGCGAGATTTTACCTAAACCCGCATGACACGACCAGTACTCTCTGGTCTTAAAGGCACGTGACCAGTATTCCCTGGTCTTTAAGGCACGTGACCAGTATTCCCTGGTCTAAAGGCACGTGACCAGTATTCCCTGGTCTTAAAGGCACGTGACCAGTATTCCCTGGTCTTAAGGGTACGTGACCAGTATCCCCTGGTCTTAAAGGCACGTGACTAGTATTCCCTGGTCTTAAAGGCGCGTGACCAGTATTCCCTGGTCTTAAAGGCGCGTGACCAGAATTCCCGGGTTTTAAAGACACGGGACCAGTAAGTATCCCCGGGTCTTAAACGCACACGTCCAGCATTCCCTGGTCTTAAAGGCACACGACCAGTATTCCCTGGTCTTAAAGGCACACGACCAGCATTCTCTGGTCTTAAAGCCACACGACCAGTAACCCCTGGTCTTAAAGGCACACGACCAGTATTCCCTGGTCTTCAAGGCACACGACCAGTATTCCCTGGTCTTCAAGGCACACGACCAGTATTCCCTGGTCTTCAAGGCACACGACCATTATTCCCTGGTCTTAAAGGCACACGACCAGTATTCCCTGGTCTTAAAGGCACACGACCAGTATTCCCTGGTCTTAAAGGCACACGACCAGTATTCCCTGGTCTTAAAGGCACACGACCAGTATTCCCTGGTCTTGAGGGCACCATGACCAAACCGAAACTGGTCATAAATGAGGAGCCCTCTGCCGCTGATCCCAGTTTATCCCAGTGTAACTAGTTCCTCAGCCTAAACTCCCTCGTAGAGCTTTTGCCATCCAGGATTCACTGGACAGAAGCCTCTACGTGGGACGCTATGCCTGGTCTGATTTTTAAGGGCGACAGGCACTTTAAAGGGCGCCGGTCTACCCACACCATCAACAGATGGGCACACGAAGGTCCAGGCCTAACGCCAGACAACCTGTCCTGTCCACCCGGAGACCTGAACTCTGTGGATGTACAGAGGCACCCTTTTTTCGGGCGTCTGAGCACCCCCCTCTGCATCACCACTATTTAACAGAAGATGCAAGTAGGCGAATGTTCCCTCTCCACTTCCTTGTTAAGAGGATGGTGGATCGAGGCTCCTAATTTTTAACTCTGCAATGACCTGCTGGAAGCAGCGGCGCATTCTGCCACTCGGCAGATTAACCGGGTACAATCTCCTGTGGTTTACCTACCAGTATTCCTGCCCGATATGTCCTCAATTAAAAATGCCACGATCTGTCAAATAGCACATCTGGTTTGTTCCGTTTGGCAGCTACGGGTCCAGCCCTTTAACCTCCCTATCCGCCGCATGGATTGCTAGAGCAACGGTCTCCTGCTTGGAGTCCTTAACTATTGTGATTCACACCAGTATCCCTTTCCTGAAGACAGTTCAACTGGTCAATCATATTTTTGAGCGGGAGTCTAACGAAGAATCGTACGTTCCCGCAGCCCCGACCAACAGTGAAAGGGTTGTCCAGGACAGTCTAGATCTAAGGGATCTTGGTTCCTAAAAGGGGGAACGAGAAGTAGGACCGATCCCGGACCTCAAACTTCTAACAATCTTTTCACAAGGTTCTTTTTCTTCTTCGAATGGAGTCTCATCCGCTCAGCCATTACTTCAACAAAAAAGGTGCAGTTTCTGGCATCCATCGACATTCGGGATGTCTAACCTCTTCAAAAATTCCTTTGCTTTTCCATTTGTGAACAGCTTTTAAGTCACGACCTTGTTCTTTGGCCTTGCTACCCCATCCAGGGTGTTCGCAAGGGTCATGGCGGCTGTCATCTTGCACCTAGAGGCGTGGTCGTCCTACCCTGTTTGGCCGACTGTTTACCCACCCTTGCAGGACTACGCTAAGTCGTCTATATCACTTGCGATACCCTCTCACCTGGGCTGGTGGCTAGACCATTTCCAGCCCAGCAGATATCCTTTTTGAGGATGATCCAGTATTCTTCCAGAAGGGTGGTAAATCTCCCCCCAGACAAGGTCATGGTTTTTCAACAGGGAGCTCGCGCTCTTGCTCACTCATCCCCTCATTTCATTCGATTTGCTGGGAGGGTTCCAAAAAAAAAAAATAAAAAAAAAATAAATAAATAAAATAAATAAATAAATAAAACGGAGACAACAATGGAAGCAGTTTCCTTCGCTCCGTTAGTTTTCGGCAAGTCAAGCAGCCTTTCAGACGATAGTCTCTGAGCTCCTTCTTCATCCGGAGTTTTTTCTCCCGGTTCCATGGTTACTAGTAACTTCCAATGCCAGTTCTCTTCTCCCGATCATTGCTCTGGAGATCTCAAGGGTAGTCCTATAGTAGGTCCTCTCCTTATGGCGGGTCAACCCATCCGAATTCAATTGGACAACGCCACGGCTGTGTCATACGTCAATCATCTAGCGAGTACCCACGTTCAAGCACCATGGCCAAAGTAACTCACATGGGCCGAGATCTATCACTCGGTGATCTTGGCAGTACATATCCCAGGAGTAGACCTCTGGGCTGCGAACATATTTAGCCATCAGGGTTTCACCTCAAGTGAGCGGGAACTTCACCGGAAGTATTCCATCAGACCCGCCTTCACTGGAGCTCTACAGTTGTGGTTCGGATGGCGTCCTGACTGATCGCCTGTGTACTGGAGTTTGTTGTTCGGCCTCGAGATCCAGGAGCCTTCGCACTGCATGCTCCGGTTGTTCCGTGGTACCAGTTTTCACTTCCGACAGCTTTTCGGAAGCAGAAAGGGCCCCAGTGATCCTCGGAAATCCGCATTGACCACGTCAGTTCGCTTGCAGTTCGTCTTTCTGCAACAAAACTGCAAGTAGGGACCACCTCGCAGGATGTTTTCACATGTAGTTCTTCCCTATTGCATACCGTTAGATCATTGGGATCTATTCTATTAGGGAAGGTTGCCCCCTTTTTCTCGGCGGTATCCTCATCCTGACGAGTCTTCGGTCCTAACGGGTCTTTTCAGACTCTTTTCTCTTATTTCCTTCAAGGCAAGGTTGTCCTCAAGCCTTCCCTGTCCCTAGTTACCAAGGTGGTATTGTATTACTACTGTCATGAGGGCATAGTTCTTCCCTCATCTTTTTTGGCACCACTCCACAAGATGGAATGAGGTCCCCATATTCTGGACAAAGCTAGTGCTCTGAGTAGGTATGTCTTGAGGACGGCGTCCTTCCGAAGGTTGGACACTGTATCTTGGGTTTCCTAACGGTAAGAGGAAGGCTTCCTGACTTTTACAGGAAGGGTTTGGCCGTTTCCTCCGGCCATTTAGCCTGGTGTATTCTTTCACCATCCAGGAGTCCTCCCGTATTAGAAGACAGCCTATATCCCTGTCTATCAGGCGTCAACAAGACACGCCTGCAAGCTTGCGGATTCGTCCAGTCCGCATGCATTCTTGAAGCATTATAATTCCCAGACTTCCACAGATGTGACTCTGGGCAGGCGGACTCTGCAGGCCGCGGTGGCGCACTTGTAAGTAGCAGTTACACAGAGCCTGATCTGACGTTGTCCCCACCCAGGGACTGCTTTGGTACGTCCCACGGTCTGTGTCCCCCAATGAGGCGTAGGAGAAAAGGAGATTTTTGTTTACTTACCGTAAAATCTTTTTCTCCGAGCCAATCATTGGGGGACACAGCTCCCACCCTGGTATTGGCTTATGCTTGTTTTTACAATCCGATATGCTATACTCTCATATATAATATGACATGCTGTAAGCTAATATGTTGTTACTGATCTCCTACTGCTTTTTGCACCGAACTGGTTAGCTGAGGGCCAGCAGGAGGGTGTATACTGCAGGGGAGGAGCTAACTTTCTTTGTATCACTTAGTGTCCTCCTAGTGGCAAGCAGCATAACACCCACGGTCTGTGTCCCCCAATGATTGGCTCGGAGAAAAAGATTTTACGGTAAGTAAACAAAAATCTCCTTTTTGAGGCTTCAGGCTCGGCACTCTTTCCCTCCTTCGCTGCTACCTGGGTAGTCAAAGCCGTGACTTGTTGAGCAGACTCTCTGCATAAGGCCTTACAGAACAGTGACCTCCCTTCTGACATAGTGGAGCTAGCAAATCAAATTTCCTTGGCTGGCTATTACTTAGTAAACGCTTCCCTGGACGCGGCGAACTGCTCTGCACTTACGGCTTCAAACGCTGTGGCGATTAGGAGAGCGCTATGCCTGAGGAACTGGCGAGCGGACTCCGCATCTAAAAAGTCCCTCACGTCTCTACCATGTCTCAGTGGTCGTCTATTTGGTGACAAGCTGGACAAGCTGATTTCAGACGCTACAGGGGGAAAAAGTACATCCCTCCCCCAGCAGAGATTCAGACAACCGTTCCGACGACAGCTTCAGGCTTGTTTTTCGGCCCTTTCGTGGGACTTACGCATGGCATTCCTCAGCCAGTTCCCCTGGTTCAGGGCGCCGCGCTGACTGAGACAAAAGCCCTCAGGCTTCATACCGGCCCAACCATTCCTGGAGGGGCCGCTCCGCACAGTCTAGGTCCAGGGGATCCAGACCCCAACCATCTTCTTCTAAATGACTCGCAATCTCGTCCGGACGACACCACCCCCAATCTTCCCACCTCATCAAAGGTTTCTTCGCTTCGCCGTCGGAGCAGAACATTTTCAGTTCACGGCCTTGCCTTTCGGCCTCGCCACCTCCCCCAGAGTTTTCACAAAGGTTATGGCGGCTGTCATGGCCATTCTGCATTCTCGGGGTCTAGTTGTGCTTCCCTACCTAGACGACTTACTGGTCAAAGGCCCATCTTTCCGAGCCTGCGAGGAGTGCGTCCGCATTTCCTTGGATGCTCTTTCTCGGCTGGGCTGGTTGATCAACTTAAAAAAGTCATCTCCTGTTCCAGCTCAACGGATCTCCTTCCTGGGCATGACCCTGGACACCTCTCTAGGGTTGATGCTTCTTCCTCGGGACAAGGTCCTGGCTTCAACAGGGGGTCTGGAGGCTTCTTCAGCCGCCCCCCCCTGTTCCATCCGTTTCGGCATGAGGATTCTCGGGAAGATGGTGGCCACAATGGAGGCGATTCCATTTGCGCAACTACACCTCCGTCCCCTCCAGCACGCTCTGCTGAACGCATGGGACGGGAGTCCGTTTTTCCTCGACCGACTGTGCCCTCTCTCTCCTCGGGTCAATCAGACACTCCATTGGTGGATTCTCCGATCCTCTCTTCTCCAAGTGAGGTCCTTCCTCCCAGTCCATTGGCTGGTATTCACTACCGACGCCAGCCTCCTAGGCTGGGGAGCGGTCTTTCGCCATCACACTGCGCAGGGAACCTGGACTCATCACGAGTCTCGTCTTCCAATCGATATCCTGAAGATACGTGCGATTCGGCTGTCCCTAAAGCGATTCCATCATCTCCTAGCAGGCCGCCCCATTTGTATCCAGTCGGACAATGCCACAGCTGTGGCTTATATAAATCATCAGGGGGGCACCCGCAGCAGAGCTGCAATGCGCGAGGTAGAGCACATCCTTTGCTGGGCCGAACACAACCACTCGGTCATATCGGCCGTTCACATTCCAGGAGTGGAGAATTGGGCCGCAGATTTCCTCAGCCGGCAAGGTCTTGCCTCAGGAGAGTGGTCTCTCCATCAGGACGTATTCCAACAAATCTGCCTTTGTTGGGGTACTCCAGACGTAGACTTGATGGCTTCCTGGTTCAATGCCAAGGTACCTCAGTTTGTGGCCCAGTCACGGGAAACCCAGAGCAATCGGGGTGGACGCGCTAGTCCTTCCTTGGAGTCAGTTTCGCCTTCCTTACCGGTTCCCTCCCCTGCTTCCCTGAGTCATCAGGAAGATCAAGGCAGAGGGTGTCTCAGTAATTCTCATCGCCCCGGATTGGCCTCGCCGGGCGTGGTATGCAGAGCTTGTCCAGCTCATCGCAGACGTTCCTTGGCGCCTACCAGATCGTCCAGAGCTACTTTCTCAGGGCCCGATCTACCACCAGAACTCAGGGGCCCTGTGTTTGACGGCATGGCGGTTGAATCCTGGGTTCTGACTCAAGCGGGCTTTTCCCGTGAGGTAGTTTTGACCTTGATCAATGCCCGAAAGCCGGTGTCATCGCTCATCTACCATCGGACCTGGAGGATCTTCTTTGATTGGTGCAGAAGCAGAGGTCGCCCTCTGATGGTTTTCAACATCCCTACCATCCTAGATTTCCTCCAATCCGGTCTGGACTTGGGGCTTTCGCCGAGTTCCCTTAAAGGGCAGGTCTCGGCCTCGTCAGTCCTTTTTCAACGAAAAATTGCTTCCAAACCTCAGGTCAGAATGTTCTTTCAGGGAGTCTCTCACGTGGTGCCTCCCTACAAAGCGCCTCTAGAGGCTTGGGACCTTAATCTGGTCCGAGGTGTCCTGCAGGAATCTCCCTTCGAGCCATTGCAGGACATCTCTCTACCTCTCCTTTCATGGAAAGTGCCCTTTCTCCTCGCTATTACCTCGAACAGACGAGTCTCTGAGTTGGCTGCTCTTTCCTGTAGGACGCCGTTCCTTACGTTCCACTGGGACAAGGTGGTCCCCAGACCATCCCCTACTTTCCTCCCAAAAGTAGTGTCTTCCTTCCACCTCAATGAGGATATCGTACTTCCGTCCCTTTGCCCTACTCAGTTGCACCGCGTGGAGAAGGCTCTTCACTCCTTGGATCTTGTTAGTGCACTCAGGAAGTACATGTCCAGGACGGCATCTTTTCGACAGACGGACGCTCTGTTCGTGCTCCCGGCGGGACACTGCAAGGGACTGGCCGCTTCTAAGTCGACAATCGCCAGATGGATTCGGTCGACTATTCAAGAGGCTTACCGCGTCAGAAGCAAGCCTATCCCTGCAGGCCTCACGGCACACTCCACTCGGTCGGTGGGTGCTTCCTGGGCCATTCGGAATCAAGCGTCTGCAGAGCAGGTTTGTAAAGCTGCTACCTGGTCTAGCCTGCACACCTTTTCAAAGCATTATAATGTCCATAGGGCATCTTCAGATGCAAGCCTGGGTAGGCGTATTCTGCAGGCAGCAGTAGCGCACCTGTAGACAGCAGGTGCCATAATTTTACACTGTTGGGTTATTTCCCACCCAGGGACTGCTTTAGGACGTCCCACGGTCCTGTGTCCCCCAATGTGGCGATGTCGAAATAGGGATTATTGTGTACTCACCGTAAAATCCTTTTCTCCGAGCCACTCATTGGGGGACACAGCACCCACCCTTGTTTTGGCTTGTTGCCTATGATAAGTTTTTTAGTCTCTGACATGTTGTTCCTACGGTTAAATCTTGTTAATCTCCTACTGCTTTGCTACGAACTGGTATTATCCGGAGCCAGTGGGCGGTGTATACTACAGAGGAGGAGCTAACCCTTTTTGTGTTTACTTAGTGTCAGCCTCCTAGTGGCAGCAGCATACACCCACGGTCCTGTGTCCCTCAATGAGTGGCTCGGAGAAAAGGATTTTACGGTGAGTACACAAAAATCCCTATTTTACCACTAAAATGTTATTGTGTTCACACTCCTCTCTGATCGCTGAGCACAAGCCTGAAGTCAAATTGCTGGGACCAACTACGAAGTGGAGGCTTTGTTAAAACCATGCAAACTGAAGTATATTCGCAAGGGATATGGATTTGTGTATAGAACATATCTCAAAGAACCTTTTAAACTGTTGCATAAAATATACAATACATTTGTCATGTATAGTCACAATATCTGCTGTGCCTCCATTTGCCTACTGCTGCCTTTTCTGCGGAGTCTACATTTCCAGTCCTACAGCATAAAATGACTGCAGCGGTGGAATGGGGAGCACAGTGTTAAGGTTGACGTACACCTTCACCAGCTTTCCTGTGATGTGGTGAGGTTTAGTTTTACCGCTGTGCCCCTTAGGTCACTGCCATAGCAATCTTGAATGTAGGAAGTCAAGAACGCCAGCAGAGGAGGCAGCAACAGGCAAACTGAGGGCAGCATGTGGGGTGACTATGTGGGAGAAATGTATATTCACTTTAAATGACCCCTGGACATTTCTTTCCATTTTTTTTTTATTAAGTGTTCCGTAACACGTTAACTTGAAACAATGTTATTTTTTTCCACATAGATGTGTGACAGTAGAGAAGAAGGCGTAGACGGTGATACTGTAAATATGTGCGTTGCTCATCCCACAACACCAGCACAATATTTTCATTTGTTACGCCGGCAAATGATAAGAAATTTCAGAAAACCCCTAATTGTTGCCTCTCCAAAAATGTTACTCAGATATCCGGTAACTATTTATTTTTCTTTCTCTTTTTGTAATTCTATAATGCCAAGAATGAAAACAAAACCATAGTTCTGTCTATTAGTCTAGTCATTTACATTTTGGATTTCTGGTTGCTGGATGAATGTGGTAGCATATTTTAACTCCTTCATGACCTTGGGATTTTCCTTGTTCGTTTTTCGCTCCCCTCCTTCCCAGAGCCATAACTTTTTTATTTTTCCGTCAATATGGCGATGTGAGGGCTTATTTTTTGCGGGACGAGATGTACTTTTGAGTGACACCATTGGTTTTAGCATGTCGTGTACTAGAAAACGGGAAAAAAATTCCAAGTACGGTGAAATTGCAAAAAAAGTTAAATCCCACACTTGTTTTTTGTTTGGCTTTTTTGCTAGGTTCACTAAAGTCTAACACTGACATGCCATTATGATTCTCCAGGTTATTACGAGTTCATAGACACCTAACATGACTAGGTTATTTTTTATCTAAGTGGTGAAAAAAACTCCAAACTTTGCTAAACAACAAAAAAAAAAATTGCGCCATTTTCTGATACCCGTAGCGTCTCCATTTTTCATGATCTGGGGTCGGTTGAGGGCTTATTTTTTGCGTGCCGAGCTGGCGTTTTTAATGATACCATTTCGGTGCAGATACGTTCTTTTGATCGCCCGTTACTGCATTTTAATGCAATGTCGCGGCAACCAAAAAAACGTAATTCTGGCGTTTGGAATTTTTATCTCGCTACGCCGTTTAGCGATCAGGTTAATCCTTTTTTTTATTGATAGATCGGGCGATTCTGAATGCGGCGATACCAAATATGTGTAGGTTTGATTTTTTTTTTTTTTTTATTGATTTATTTTGAATGGGGCGAAAGGGAGGTGATTTAAACTTTTATATTTTTATTTTTTTCACATTTTTTTTTTACTTTTTTTTTTTTTTTTACTTTTGCCATGCTTCAATAGCCTCTAGAGAATAGAAGCTGGCACAACGTGATCGGCTCTGCTACATAGCAGCGATCATCAGATCGCTGCTATGCAGCAGAAATGCAGGTGTGCTATGAGCGCCGACCACAGGGGGGCGCTCACAGCAGGCCGGCATCAGTAACCATAGAGGCCTCAAGGACCTCTATGGTTACCATTCTGACGCATCGCTGACCCCCGATCATGTGACGGGGGTCGGCGATGCGCGCATTTCCGACTGCCCGGCCAGAAGCGCCGGTTAAATGCCGCTGTCTGCGTTTGACAGCGGCATTTAACTAGTTAATAGCGGTGGGTGAATTGCGATTTCACCCGCCGCTATTGCGGGCACATGTCAGCTGTTCAAAACAGCTGATATGTCCCGGCTTTGATGCTGGCTCACCGCCAGAGCCCTGCATCAAAGCGCGGTATCTGACCTCGGACGTACTATCCCGTTCGAGGTCAGAAAGAGGTTAACCAGTGTTTTTAAATTGCGTCCTCCACATTTGTTATGTGAATCGCACAAACTTCTGTCCACAACGAAGAATTGTAGACCTTGGCAAACAAGTTTGATTATGGTCATTTTTGATAAGTAAACGCATTGCAGGCGATTCCTTCAGTGTTTTTTGCCAGCAAACTGGCGTAAAACACTTTGAAGTGGTGCAAAATTTTTGCACAATAGAGCTTTGCACAGCTTTAGACACTTTGGCAATAGAACTTTTCATGCTACATTGAAACAACCCTTCCAAAATGGGTAAGGCTGGGAAGGCACCAAGATGGGGGTAGCTACGCTCTGTCTTCAAATTCAGCAAAAGTGCCAGCGTTTTGTACACCAGGAAATGTTAGTTGAATTTTTAAAGAGAGTAATATTTTTGGCGAAATATGCGCCACTAGTAGGATGCACCAAACTCATTAAGTGCTGTTCACCTCTTAAGGAATTCTGTGCATCTTATTCTTGCATGGCCGTCATTAAGACTGGTGTACAAAACATCAGTTTTAATGAATCTGGGTCATTATATATTGTGCAAAGTGTTATTGCGTACCAGTAATGTTTGGATGCCACTTCACAAAGTATTGTTTTTTTTTTTGTTTCTTTAACCCATAATTTAAAATATTAGTAAACTATGTAATGGAAACTAAATAGTAAAAAGTAGAGCTATACATTCACCAAAAGGATTATAGAGCGTAAAACTATATTATCTTTTAGATTATTTACTTGCCGTCTTTGCCATAATCACAGTTTGGCGCACTTTTAACAAATTCTTAACCAACTTCATGTTTTAGCCACAAAATTTGCACAAAATTTGGCCAAATAATGTCTGCCCATCAACCAACGTCAAGGTGGCCTCATAAGTCTGATGGGTCCCTGACCAGTGTGAACTTGATCCTAATTTTGTGCAAAGCGTCTCATGTATCTTTCATGTATTTTTCAAAAGCCATTTTTGATATTCACATTTCATGTATTTCACATTGACATGCTTTAATAACACAATCGAGATCGAGTGCAACTATCTTCGTATGTTATACATGTAAGTAGCTGTTTGTGTGTGCACCTGTTCAGACTAGTTTTTGATGTGCAAGTCCGTTTTCTATTATTTGTATGCTAGCTTTCTGACTGAGCACTCCCTACTGTAAAACATGGAGGAGGCTCTGGTATGTTCTGGGGCTGCTTTGCTGCATCTGGCCCAGGGTGTCTAGAGTCTGTGCAGGGTACAATGAAATCTCAAGACTATCAAGGGATTCCAGAGTGAAATGTGCTGCCCAATGTCAGAAAGCTTGGTCTCAGTCGCAGGTCATGGGTCTTGCAACAGGATAATTACCAAAAACACACAGCTAAAAACACCCAAGAATGGCTAAAGGTACCTTCACACTAAGCGACGCTGCAGCGATACAGACAACGATGCCGATCGCTGCAGCGTCGCTGTTTAGTCTTTGTGTGGTCGCTGGGGAGCGGTCACACAGACGGCTCTCCAGCGACCAACGATGCCGAAGTCCCCGGGTAACCAGGGTAAACATCGGGTTACTAAGCGCAGGGCCGCGCTTAGTAACCCGATGTTTACCCTGGTTACCATTGTAAAAGTAAAAAAAAAAAAAAAACACATACTCACATTCCGGTGCCCGGCGTCCGCTTCCCTGCAATCCCCTGCATCCTGTGTCAGCGCCGAACATCTCCGGCATCTCCCACCGTCACCGCTCTGCTTTACGGCCGCCACTTACACAGGATGCAGGAGGAGTGCAGGGAAGCGGACGCCGGGGGACGCGAATGTGAGTATGTGTTTTTTTTTTTTTTTTACATTTACAATGGTAACCAGGGTAAACATCGGGTTACTAAGCGCGGCCCTGCGCTTAGTAACCCGATGTTTACCCTGGTTACCAGTGAAGACATCGCTGGATCGGTGTCACACACACCGATTCAGCGATGTCAGCAGGAGATCCAGCGACGAAATAAAGTTCTGGACTTTCAGCAACGACCAGCGATCTCACAGCAGGATCCTGATCGCTGCTGCGTGTCAAACACAACGGTATCGCTATCCAGGACGCTGCAACGTCACGGATCGCTATCGTTATCGTTGTAAAGTCGCTTAGTGTGAAGGTACCTTAAGAGGAAAACATTGGACTATTCTGAAGTGGCCTTCTATGAGCCCTGACCTAAATCCTATTGAGCATCTTTGGAAAGAGCTGAAATATGCCGTCTGGAAAAGGCAACCTTCAAACACGACACAACTGGAGCAGTTACTCTTGAGGAGTGGGCCAAAATACCTGTCAAGAGGTGCAGTACCTCAGTTACAGGAATCGTTTGATTGCAGTGATTCTCTCAAAAGGTTGTGCAACAAAATATTAAGTTAAGGGTACCATCATTTCTGTCCAGACCTATTTCATGAGTTTTTTTTTTAATTCTGTGGAAGCTTGGCTGAAAAGCAATGTCTGACTTTCATTTGTTCATTTTCATAGATTTTTAAATTATTACTTTTATCAGATTCAAGTTATTTCCGTGACCATTGTGGGTTTTTCAGTCATTAAACGAGGGGTACCAACAATTTTGACCACGTGTGTGAGTTTTGACTGTTGTTTTAATTTCTTCTATTTCTTTACTTTTTTTTTTTGCAGGCTGCAATTTCCAGTTTTGAAGATATGGCACCAGGAAGTACATTTAAACCTGTTCTAGGAGACCTTGCTGCAGACCCCAAAAGGTAGATTGATTAATTACACCTCCATTATATAAAGTGTTCCAAAAAGGTTCACTCACCTGGCCATCTGAACGGTCTGTTCAGAGCAATTATTTTGCACTCATATTGTTTTTCCCCTGTTCTTTTGATATTGCACAGAGACGTAGATGTTTACGATAAGTTTTCTACATATTACATGAGAATCTGTGACTAAAAATAAAAATGCAATATTTAAAACCATGGTTCAAAAGAAAAATACATATTGGTCTGTCTTATTTTGACCTGAGGGACTCCAAGTCTGGCACGCAGCACATTGTTGGTAGTATAACATACGTGTGCCATGGGAATGCACTACAATTGTTGGGCTCTCCATGCATGTGTAGTGTTGGTCACACAGCCGCGACACTTGTAGCTGCGGAGCCGAACAGCTGATCAGCCGGAGCGATCCAGGAAGCCGGGTGCCCTCTGCAGCTTATTCGGTAAGCGCTATAGCTTGCCGAATATGCCCTGACCCGATCAAATTCACTCATCTCTAGTCAGAAGTCTGTGGACAGAAAGTAAAAAAATTATGACTCTGGGAAGAAGATGAGGAAAAAACGAAAACATAAACCGCAAAAATGGAAATCAGCCATGTAGTGAAGGGATTCATTTGCTGAAGCCTTTTGTATGCACAATGGAATGTGCCACATCCTTGTGTTGTCATTGTCCCAGGATGTCACCTTGTATGAGGAGACTTCAGAAGTGACTCAAGATCAAGGATCATGGAGTGGGGGCAGGAATACTGAGGACAGCCAGAGCCCTGCCCAGGTTCACGTCCACAGACTGCCTTTAAGATAATTAGTATATATTATAACAGTACAATTTTTTACCTATCAGACGACTCTGAAAGGCCTTGAAAGTATAGTTATACATTATTCTATTACTGTCTAGTATATCCAGACAATGGGCCAAATGTTATGAAGATAAAACTTCTTTGACCTAACTAAAAATTACATTTATAAAATGAAATCTTGACTTCTATAAAGTTTCACAAATACATCGCTGCTACTTGGTTTTTTTTTTCCCTTCAGTGTTACCACGGTCATTTTCTGTTCTGGAAAACACTACTATGCTTTAGCTAAACATAAAGAAACACTGGGAGAACAAGGACACAAATATGCCATTATTAGGATAGAAGAACTGTGCCCATTTCCATTAGAATCCCTCCAGCATGAAATGGGCAAATATCCAAAGGCTAAAGGTGAGTTCAAGTTTCTGTAAAAGTTCTTATCTCTGGTTAATGCATCTAATAAAGCCTCCTTTAGGGCCCTATATCATATATGCTACAATAAGGATCTGCTTTTTTTGTTCTGAAGGAGGACTTTGCATAAAACAAGTGAAAAGTGTAATTATTAATATCTAGAAATGTTGGCATTATAATAATTTTTCATTAAAAAAATACAATTTTGTATTTGAATGCATCTAAAACCTCAATTACTTACACATACAAAACTTAGTAATGTGACATTTTTAGTTTTGCCCCTGTAGACAATTGTGGTTAAGTTGTTAATATGAATGTAGGGCAAATTATTAACCCTTATGTTTACATATTGTGGGATGTTTTGGATACACACAGCCAAATCTCACCATGCAAAAGTTGTGTGCTGCAAATTTTCAGTAGCATTTCATGATTTATGATTGTTAATGTATTCAAATGGATCGATATTTCAAATGGAATACGGTACCTTTTTTTTAAAGAAAGTGAAAATTGAAATCCACAATGTGTCTACAATTTTTATTAATTGATTTTTACCACAGTCAATGCTGTGTTTTAGCTACAATAAATAGAAAGTTCAATTCAAGGTTAGTTACTTGTACTCTTCTTTTTAAAGATTTCATTTGGAGCCAAGAAGAGCCACAAAATATGGGTGCTTGGTCTTTTGTTGCACCTAGGTGTGAGAAACAGTTGGGGCGAAAGGTAAGGTTTCTATATAATGTTTATGTAGTTTACTATTCAGCTTACATACTGCTATATCTTATAACATATGTGTCCACCCTTAACATTTCTTGAATTGCCTTGAGATATACAATTGATTGTGATAATTCAGTACTAGCACGCCATCCAGTAAAAGGTAATCTGTCAGTTGGATCAACAATCCTGAGCTGTTTGTATGGGCATTCAGATCCAAGAAAATTGAATAAGATGATACCTTGATATCTACGATCCAATGCAATGTCTTATTCCAGAGTAATCTATTTTTCTTATGTGCAAATAAACTATTAATATCTACGAGCCGGACACTGATCTCCCTGAGAATCTATCCCCAGAGCTTTATTCTAAATAAAAGGGGGCATTACCAGAGTGAGACCTGTAATGACTGACACTTTGTTGTCATAATCACACATAGCTCTGCAGTGATACTAACACAGTACAGTGTACCGCAGCTGTACTGTGTTAGCTCTGATCTCACTGCAGAGCTGTGTGTGATTAGGACAACAAAGTGTCAGTCACTACATGTCACATTGGTAATGCCCCCTTTCATGCAATATAAGCTCAGGAGGCAGATTCTCATACAGGTCAGTGTCCAGCCCATAGATCTTAACAGCTCATTTACATATGAGAAAAATGTGGATTTGTCTGGAATGAGATTATAGGATAGCAAATATCGAGGTATCATTCTGTTCAATTTTCTGTGACCTACATGGCCATATATGTAACTAACAAATTAAAGCTGCACTCTGAAACGCTATAGTGTGTAAACATTGAATGTATGAAATTGGAATTGCATTACTACTAAATAACATAAGTAAAAAATGAGGATACGGAGTGCAAAAATTGGCCAATTCATGTGAGTCCAACATCCAGCGTAAAGATGTACCCCTTTTCTCCTACGTATCATTGGGGGACACAGGACGAATGGGTGTTATGCTGCTGCCACTAGGAGGACACTAAGTTAAACACACACAAAAGATTAACTCCTCCCCTGCAGTATACACCCACGGGCTGGACAATCCAGAGCCAGTTCTTACTTAGTGTCTCAGGAGGCACTTGGGTCCTCTGAACCCCACCAATTTTTGGATTTAACGGAGAGAAGGGAGCGACAGGCAAATTTTCAGCTCTGATCTCTCCCGCACCAACAACGGGCAAGTACATGGAGCGTTCCTCCTGTATCCTTTCCCGCGACGATGGATGCCAGCCCTGGCTCACGTTTCAGTGTGGCGACGGTTCCTTAGCGTTCCGATCTCCCTCCCTCCCTCTCAGGCGACCACGGGGACTAATCATCCACCTAAGTTTCCTGGAGCCAGGGCACAGCCGGACAGATTGACATGGCGTCCGTGCAGCCGCCCACTGCATCACCACTGAATATAGCGGATGACGCACGGCGGCAGAAGCTCTCCACCCTCTCCCTACCAAGGTGAAGGTGGATGGAGCATCGGTTCCATCGCACAGGGTAAGTGCGGGGACCGACGAGCTGACAGGAGGGGGCCCCTTACTCTCTTACTAATGCGGCTCTGCAGCCGCGGGGCAGCGTTGTACTTCTGAGGGGGCACGGCGGGCAATCCGGCGCTCCGTTGGCGCATTGGCAACCCGGCCCGGGCCGGACTCCAGCGCCCGCCTACATGCACGCCAACGCCCGCCCATGACACGCCCCCTCCCTGGACGCTTCTCGTTCCCGAGAAGCGCCCTTCTCACATCTCGGCGGCCATCTTGGACCGGGAAGTACGCTGGTGGCTCTGCAGCTCCGCAGCGCACAGGACTTCAGGATCTACCTGCCAGGCCACCGCAGGACTTTGGTGAGACGCACTCAGTAGGATTGTCTCCCCCCCTGCCAGTACGCTCTCTTAATCACAAATATGTCACAGTCTAAGCAAAAACGGACTGGAAAGACCCACTCCGTTATTTTTGCTGTGTGCACCTCCTGCAAGGTATCTCTGCCCCGAGGTCACACTGCTCCGCTGTGCACCGCCTGCGAAATGTCTGCGGCACAGGATACTCCGGCCTCTGTCCCGGAATGTAGCGAGCCTAGTACCCCCGCATGGGCGTCCTCCCTTGCTCGATCTGTGGCATCCTTGGAAAGGACGATACAGTCCCTCCGTGAGCCGTCCCTTACCCAGGGCTCTTCCACGGATGATGTAACGCGGTCTAAGAACCCCTCTCGGCCTAGAGGTCGTACCGCTTCCAGAAGCCCTCACTCATCTAAAAAGAGGTCCAGGGTAATATCTCCGGTCCGTGATCAGCCCTCCGGCTCAGAGAGTGATGTCTCTCGCCACTCATCCCCGACTCATAGCAGGGAATCCTTCCTGGACGACGCATCCAACGCGTCCTGTTCCCCAGAGTATCATCACGATCAAGAGACCCTAGATTCTCTCATAGACTCTGTAAGTCAGACGCTACAGTTAGAGGAGGAAACCCCGTCCAAGGCGGCTCATCCCGTGTCATTCGGGCGAACCACAAAGGCTCATAAATTTTTTCCTACGCACCCTCAATTCAAGGACATTGTCGATCTCCATAGAGTCCGTCCGGATAAACGTTTCTCAGGTCAGAAGGCTATGCAATTGAAGTATCCGTTTGCTCAGGACCTAGCTAAGGAGTGGTCTCAGTCACCCTCCGTGGACCCGCCAGTGTCTCGGCTAGCCACCAAGGCGGTTCTATCTTCCTCCGAGGGTGCGTCCATCAAGCATCCCACTGATAGACAAATTGAACAGATGGCTCGTTCGGCTTTTGAAGCCTCCTCGGCTTCTCTCTTTCCTTCTTTTGCCGTCACGTGGGTTGCAAAGGCCATGACCCATTGGGCCGAGTCTTTAACCTCTACAGCACTACGTGCCGACTTACCCCCCGAAATTTCACACCTGACCACTCAGATTGCCAGAGCGGGGGACTTCGTAGTTTCCGCATCCTTAGACGCCGCCAACTGTGCCTCTCAGGCAGCGGCCAATGCTGTCACGATCCGCAGATCCCTTTGGCTCAGGGACTGGAAGGCGGACTCGGGCTCCAAAAAATCCCTCACGTCTCTTCCATACCAGGGCGAACGCCTTTTTGGGGACAAACTAGACAAAATAATCGCAGACTCCACAGGAGGAAAGAGCAAATTCCTTCCCCAGCAACGAACTTTTCGGCCCTTTCGCAACCAACAGGGCCGAGGCCGATATTTCCGTTTTAGCTCCAATTGGTCCAATCCCTCCTCCGCGCCACCCGGCGTCGGGAGAGGTCAGCGCAAGGACAGAGCCTCCCAGCCGTCTTACAAACCTTCTCCCTCCTGGAGAGGCAGACCCAGACAACAGGGATCCCGAGGGCCCAGACCTAACAGGTCTCCACCTCAATGACTTTTGGCAAATGCCGAAGGACACCGACAGAGTTGGCGGCCGCCTACTCTTTTTTCGGGACGCGTGGCTCTCGGTAGTTCCCGACCGATGGGTCCGCGACCTAGTGTCCTTCGGTTACAAGATAGAGTTTGTCTCTCGTCCCCCATCTCGTTTCTTCCAGTCCCCTCCTCCCAGAGCAAGGGTCCGTCAGTATTTCCAGGCCATAAAGTCGCTATGGGAAGACGGGGTCATCATCCCGGTACCTCAGAACGAGAGGTACCAAGGTTTCTATTCCAATCTTTTCATCGTACCAAAGAAGGACGGATCAGTACGTCCAATATTAGACCTCAAGCTTCTCAACAAGTACGTTCGCGTACGTCAATTCCGCATGGAGTCCCTCCGCTCGGTAATTGCCTCTCTGGAAGAGGGCGAGTTCCTTGCATCTCTAGATGTTCAAGACGCTTACCTGCACATTCCCATCCTACCGTCTCATCAGCGCTTCCTCCGCTTCGCGGTCCAGGGGCACCATTTTCAGTTTGTCGCCCTACCCTTCGGGCTGGCCACCGCTCCTCGGGTGTTTACCAAGGTCATGGCAGCTGCCGTGGCCATTCTCCATGCTCGAGGCATAGTGGTGTTGCCCTACTTGGACGACATTCTCATAAAGGGCTCCTCTTTTCGATCCTGCTCAGAAGCAGTAGACGTCACCATAAATACCTTTTTGCGCCTGGGTTGGAAAATCAACTTCAAAAAATCTTCCCTGGTCCCGGCTCAAACCATATCCTACCTGGGAATGATCCTAGACTCCTCTCAGGGTCTAGTACTCCTACCTCCGGAAAAGGTTTCCACTCTACAGAGAGAAGTCCGAAAGCTTATCCAACCTCGCCCTCACTCCCTACGCTTCTCCATGAGGGTACTCGGCAGGATGGTGGCGGCGATGGAGGCAGTGCCTTTTGCTGTTTTTCACCTCCGTCCCCTACAGCACGCCCTTCTAGCAGTATGGGACAGGAATCCCGCCTCGCTCGACCGCCGTCTCCTGTTCTCTCGCCCAATCAGGCAGTCTCTCAGGTGGTGGACCAAGAGGTCCTCCCTGACTCGGGGGAAGTCTTTCCTTCCGGTGCACTGGCTGGTTGTCACGACGGACGCCAGTCTCTTCGGATGGGGTGCAGTGTTCCAACGCCACTCGACTCAGGGTCGCTGGTCCCTGCAGGAATCCCAGCTGCCCATCAACATCTTAGAGATTCGGGCAATCAGACTATCTCTCCGCCAGTTTCATCCGTTCCTTTCCGGCCGCGCGGTCAGAGTCCAGTCCGACAACGCCACTGCGGTAGCCTATATCAACCGCCAAGGGGGCACTCGCAGCAAAGCGGCCATGGCCGAGGTAACGCTCATTCTCCGCTGGGCCGAGACCAACCACTCCATACTCTCAGCAGTTTACATCCCAGGCGTGGAAAACTGGGAAGCGGCCTTTCTCAGTCGCCACAGTCTCGATCCCGGAGAGTGGTCTCTCCATCCCGCAGTCTTTCACCAGATATGTTCTCGATGGGGGACTCCGGACGTGGATCTAATGGCATCTCGCCTCAATTGCCAGGTTCCCGTTTTCGTGGCCAGGTCTCACGACCCCTCAGCCCTTGGAGCCGACGCTCTCGTCCTCTCATGGCAGGGTTTCAGACTCCCATACATCTTTCCTCCAATTCCCCTTCTGGCGAAGGTGATCAGGAAGATCAAGGCAGAACGGATTCCAGTAATTCTCATCGCTCCGGACTGGCCACGCAGGACATGGTACGCCGAGATGGTACAATTGGTCTCAGACGTACCTTGGAGGCTGCCGAGCCGCGCAGACCTCCTGTCTCAAGGGCCCATTTACCACCCGAACTCAGAGGCCCTGTGTTTAACGGCGTGGCCGTTGAGTCCTGGGTACTGAGGCAGAAGGGGCTGCCCCAGACGGTTATATCTACCATGCTCCGCGCACGCAAGCCTTCTTCCATGCGCATCTACCACCGCGCCTGGAAGGCATACTTCGCCTGGTGCAGGGATCGGAGACGTTCTCCCCTCCGTTTTTCTATTCCTCACATTTTGGAATTCCTTCAATCAGGCGTAGACTTGGGCCTTGCCCTTAGCTCTCTTAAGGGCCAAATTTCTGCTCTCTCGGTTCTTTTCCAGAGAAGGATTGCAAACAGACTGCAAGTCAAAACCTTCATCCAGGGAGTTTCTCATATGGTTCCGCCTTACAAAATGCCCTTGGAACCATGGGACCTGAATCTGGTCCTCTGTGCTCTTCAAGAGCCCCCCTTTGAGCCCTTGCATGAGGTGTCCTTGCTGTTCTTGTCGTGGAAGGTCGCCTTCCTCGTGGCTGTCACGTCTATTAGACGTGTCTCTGAGCTGGCAGCTCTGTCGTGCCAACCGCCTTTCCTCGTTTTCCACCAGGACAAGGTAGTTCTGCGGACATGTCCGACTTTTCTTCCGAAGGTCGTTTCCTCTTTCCATCTTAATGAAGAAATTGTCCTTCCCTCACTGTGCCCTGCTCCTTCCCACCGCACGGAAAGGGCTCTCCACACTTTGGACTTAGTGAGGGGTCTCAAACGTTACGTCTCCAGAACGGCGTCTCTCCGTAGGTCAGACGCCTTGTTCGTTCTTCCGGAGGGGCCACGGAAGGGTCTGCCCGCTTCCAAGGCCTCCATTGCCAAGTGGATTCGTTCCGCCATCCAAGAGTCCTACCGTGTCAAGGGTCACGCCGCACCTCCGGGGATCAAGGCTCATTCTACCCGGTCAGTCGGCGCGTCCTGGGCCATCCGGCACCAGGCATCGGCTGCACAGGTCTGCAAGGCTGCTACATGGTCCAGCTTGCATACATTCACGAAGCACTACCATGTGCACTCTCAGGCTTCGGCAGACGCGTCCGTCGGTAGGCGAATCCTACAAGCGGCAGTGTCTCATCTGTAGCTCGTAGGCACGCACAGCATTTATAACTTCTTGTTACCCTCCCAGGGACTGCTTTGGGACGTCCCATTCGTCCTGTGTCCCCCAATGATACGTAGGAGAAAAGGAGATTTTTGTGTACTCACCGTAAAATCTTTTTCTCCGAGTCAATCATTGGGGGACACAGCACCCTCCCTGTTAGCCTAGTTGGCTCGGTTATTCTCTTCAGTCCGTGTTTTGACTATAACATGTTTACTGTTTTTAACTGGTTTACTCCTACTGCTTTGTTACCGAACTGGCTCTGGATTGTCCAGCCCGTGGGTGTATACTGCAGGGGAGGAGTTAATCTTTTGTGTGTGTTTAACTTAGTGTCCTCCTAGTGGCAGCAGCATAACACCCATTCGTCCTGTGTCCCCCAATGATTGACTCGGAGAAAAAGATTTTACGGTGAGTACACAAAAATCTCCTTTTTTTGGAACCCTGACCAAACATGATACCTCTCCCAAGCAAAAAGCCTACAATTATATGGGCAAGTAGGATCAAGCTCTATTTAAAACCAACATAGGCTGATGGGTGGAGTGCTCAGTCAGAAGGTGTGTATTACAAATATAAAAAAAACTGACCATCAATTCCAAATAGAAAGACAGACAAATGTGAACAGGTACAAGTGAACAGAGCCACTCTATATGTAACTAACAAATTAAAGCTGCATCAAATTAAAGCTGTTAGTTACATATAGAGTATCTCTCTTAGCTTACACCTGACAGCCAGTCTTTTTATATATATCTGCATGCCTATATAGATGGCACTTAAGGGGGCTGATCCTGCTGACAGATTCTGTTTCATGTATACATTTATTTATTTATTTTTTATAAGTGGTGATGGATGGCGAACAGGAGGCACTTGTTTTTCTTTTGATATATATATATATATATATATATATATATATATATATATATATATATATATATATATATATATATATATATATATATATATATAGATTATATAGATAGATAGAGATATATATATATATATATATATATATATATATATATATATATATATATATATATATAGTCTTTTAACATCTCATGGCATCCGTATCACTTTATATCAGATTTAGAAACTAGTTAAAGAATGACACATCTGCGTATAGTTCTTTATAAATAGAATCTCACAAAAACGCAGCAAATTGTAAAGCTGTAAGTGATTAGTAGTTGAACAGTTAATTTTGGTTTGTCTTGCTGTTGAATTGCATGAATTTTGCCATCTTACTAGATGCCTCTGTATGGACTAGCAGTCATATAGTTGCTGATACTGGCTAAGAAGCCAGCCCCTAGGCAAAGTAGCATATGTAGGCAGTGAAGATCAGAAGATGCTTCTGACCCGAAGTGTGACATGAAAACAAACCAGGCTACAAGCTATCCCTAAGAAAATGTATCTAAATGAAAACAAAGGACTCTAGGGTGTTTTTAATGAGTCATAAGTAATGTTGTGAGAATTGTATTTATTTATTTTTTTCTAATATTTTTAAACAAACTTTCCTACAATACAGCCTAGTTAGTAATCATTGGGTGTGACTCTCCTGAAACTTCCAGCAATTTTTATACAATAAGAGCAATCACCTCTTCATAAGTTCTACAAATAATTTCCTTAATTTGTACGCTTAGAATACAGACAATAATAAAATAAAATCTATGTATGTATCCACTCTATTGTTGTCTGCACTGTATTTGTATATGAATAAAGGAAATAGTTTTTATATTGAATGGAATGGTGTTTGCTCTTGTTGTAGAGGAACTACTAATTGTTAGAAAAGCTTATTCATTTTGCTTTTCTAACAAATTTCTCTCAGAATTTGAGAGGTCTGGTTTACTTTTCACAATCTGGCCAGTCTGTTTTTATGGCTGTTTTAAGGAATGTATCGCCTATAAATCTTTTCTTTACTAGCTAAATACAGATTCTGATGAATATTTTTTTCATTAGTGGCTGCTTCTAAGCAGAAGTTGCTGAAGAATGGTCAGCTCACTTCTTTCACCCGCTTCACGATTAAAATAAATTAAAAAAAGAGCAAACATATTCAGAGCAAGTCATTTTTACATTGCCGAGGATATGTTCACTCTTTTTGGCATTTTTTAGCGCTTTTTCAGGCTGAATCCACCTGCAAAAGACGATGTGCGCATAATACCCAAAAATTTGTGCAGGGTGAGGCAGGAGGGGCGTTGTGTCCATTACCTGCACACATCACGTTTTTGGCGCTAGTTCTGATCTCTGAAACAACACAAAATGTTATTATGGGTACTTTTTGTCATTCTAGCTACAGCTCGTAAGCCGACCTGCACTTCCTGCGCCTGCAGTGGGAATTGGGACTCTACACCACCAGCAACAAGAAGATATCCTTAGAAAAACATTTATATAACTAGGATACAGTACTTTTTACTTGCATTAGTTTTGGACTGTATTGTTTTTGTACTTCTCTTTTCAAGAACATTTTGGTAATTGGATGACACAAGCCAATTCTGCCCTGTAAACCTTCATTCCTCTCGGGACAGAGATCAAAGTACTAATCTACTGTTTCCCCTGCTAGTGTTGGTGGAATTTTTATATTTTATGAAGACAGTCAGAAGATTGCAATGACTGCAATATATATATTAAAGGGTTGTCTCGTTTTATTGAGGGATACAAAAAGAGTCAATCTTTTTAGGTCAAGGAATTATATGGCATTTACAAATAATGCCAATTTTAAAGATGCTGAATACCCATACCTTATTTAAATAATGCAACTGGTGAAAAAAATCAATTTATTTTTGTGCAGTTTGGTACAGATTTCTGCTTCACAGTCACTGTGGTATGTACAAATACTTTTAAACTGCTTGTTCACATGCATTTTTGATGCATGTTTTTTGTTCAGTAAAAAACTCTATTTATTTTCTTAGCATTGTGTGATCTGTAGGACAGTTTAAAAAAGCAAAACAAAAAAAACAGCATGTTCAAATTTTTTTGTTTTTCAATGTTTGTCATCATTGAAATCAAAATGGGTTAGCTGTAAACCAACATGCCAGAACATATTAAAGAATGCTCCAAAAATTCACACAATTTCCATTCCGGTTTTCTGTCCATAGTTTTGTGTTTTTGATATAGAAAAAAAAATATCAAAAAAGCTACGTGTGAGCATACCTGGAGGCTTCCGGCATGTAAATCAGCATGACTCCAGTAGTCCCACCATGCCAACAGGAAGAGAAACCACTGCTCTATTGACAGGGGATCAGCTGAATCTCCAGCAGGAGCGGTTAATGACCGGCATCAGGGACATCAGGCAGATAGTTGCCTCTGTTAGCAACTACATGCCTGTTGGAGATTAGGCACATTTTTTTTTTTTAATCCCAGATATCCCTTTAACAGTAGCATAAAATCAAATGGAAATACAGTTTTAGCTGATTCTTGCACTATACCACAGCAGTCAACCCGAATGTTAGACAGTGATGTCTGTAATTAAGGGCTCCTTTAAATAAGCACATTTTTGTCTTTTTTTTTAATTTTTTTTTTTATTATTCCTGAGTGGACAGAATTGGAATTTAGTTAGAGGATAGAATAAAGTCTTTAACTCCATATTATCCTCCTTGTTTTTACTTATTTTTTTTAATCTGAACATGACTGGACCCCTTATGGTGGTAACCAAAATTAAGGACTATTCTTTTTCCTTTTATGTTGATTTTGGCAAAATTTCTGAAGAACGACAATTATGAGGGCTAAATACATAATAGTAAAACTTTGTTGTTCAGAATTCACAGTATATGTTTTCAAGTAAAAATTCTTACATTTTTGTATATGATGTCTCTACAAAGGAGTTGGAATATAATTAAACTTGATTATTATGTATGTGTTAATTTCACCACCATACTGTGTTATTAATTGTGCTGTTTTCTAATTTTACCTCTATTATTTATTATAAATGACTGTAGGACATAAAAAATGCTAATATAAATGTCTCAAAAATATAAGTTCAGCTCGTTTTTTATTTGAGTGGTGAGTTCAGAAGAGAAAAATAAGTCATTAAGCCTTATACTGTCATGCATAGCTGAAAGGTTAGTGTAACCGTTGTTTTAATTTTTATTTCATAAATCAATTGTATACATAAAAATAAGCAGCTTTGTAATGTATCTCATCAGAGAAATCTGCTTCTTTCTCTGCCAGAATTAAGCAATCATTATCTCAATTCTCTATTCTGAGTTAAAATGTATATTAAGGGAACACAGACTTTCTCATTACTGAGATAGATCTGTGCATCTACAAGTGCTTCTCACTAAATTAGAATATCATCAAAAAGTTAATATATTTCAGTTCTTCAATACAAAAAGTGAAACTCATATATTATAGAGAGTCATTACAGAGTGGTCTATTTCAAGTGTTTATTTCTGTTAATGTTGATTATGGCTTACAGCCAATGAAAACCAAAAAGTCATTATCTCAGTAAATTAGAATACTTTGTAACACCAGCTTGAAAAATTATTTTAAAATCCAAAATGTTGGCCCCACTGAAATGTATGTTATGTAAATACACTCAATACTTGGTCAGGGCTCCTTTTGCATCAATTGCTGCATCAGTGCGGCGTGACATGGAGGCGATCAGCCTGTGGCACTGCTGAGGTGTTATGGAAGCCCAGGTTGCTTTGATAGCAGCCTTCAGCTCGTCGGCATTGTTAGATCTGGTGT
Organism: Ranitomeya variabilis; assembly: GCF_051348905.1. NCBI lineage: Eukaryota > Metazoa > Chordata > Amphibia > Anura > Dendrobatidae > Ranitomeya > Ranitomeya variabilis. The sequence continues at coordinate 312,161,725 of NC_135236.1, forward strand.
GTCTTATCTTCCTCTTGACAATACCCCATAGATTCTCTATGGGATTAAGGTCAGGCGAGTTTGCTGGCCAATCAAGCACAGTGATACTGTTGTTTTTAAACCAGGTATTGGTACTTTTGGTACTGTGTTGCCAGGTTCCAACTCATGCTAGAGAATGAAATTTCCATCTCCAAAAAAACTTGTCAGCAGAGGAAAGCATGAAGTGCTCTAAAATTTCCTGGTAGACGGCTGCGCTGACTTTGGTCTTGATAAAACACAGTGGACCTACACCAGCAGATGACATGGCTCTCCAAACCATCACTGATTGTGGAAACTTCACACTAGACCCCAAGCAGCTTGGATTGTGGCCTCTCCACTTTTCCTCCAGACTTAGGGACCTTTGTTTCCAAATGAAATGCAAAATTTACTTTCATCTGAAAACACCTTGGACCACTGAGCAACTGTCCAGTTCTTTTTCTCCTTGGCCCAGGTAAGACGCTTCTGGCGTTGTCTATTGGTCATGAGTGGCTTGACACAAGGAATGCAACACTTGTAACCCATGTCCTGGATACGTGTTTGTGTGGTGGCTCTTGAAGCAATGACTCCATCAGCAGTCCACTCCTTGTGAATCTCCCCCAGATTTTTGAATGGAATATTCTTAATCATTTCAAGGCTGTGGTTATCCGCACCTTTTTCTTCCACACTTTTTGTGGCTTACCCTCCTTGTGGAGTATCAATGACTGCCTTCTGGACATCTGTCAAGTCAGCAGTCTTCCCCATGATTGTGGACCTACTGAAACAGACTAAGGGATCTTTTTAAACGCTTAGGAAGCCTTTGCAGGTGTTTTTTGTTAATTATTTAACATTAACAGAAATAAACACTTGAAATAGATCACTCTGTTTGTAATGACTCTATATAATATATGAGTTTCACTTTTTGTATTGAAGAACTGAAATAAATTAACTTTTTGATTGTATTCTAATTTAGGGAGAAGCACTTGTAAGTAAAACAAAATGTCCCCCAACAGTGTCCGTATCATTTAACATAGAAGCCAGATGGCAGCTATTAATCCCTACTTTCTTATAAATGTGCATGCTCTGCTCAATCGCATAAGCAAGTTTTCTAGATGGGGAAAGGAAGACAATTTGCAACCAGTTTATCTCACTGAGGCAAGAAAATTGAGCTGCTTGTAATTCAATATGCCGGTCCTGGCCTGTCAATAGAAAATAGTGGAGTGACCCAAGTGCACCCAAGTGCACACATGTTGGTCTTAGAATCCTACCAACATTGGCAATGTCAGCTGTATTTCCTTAGAGGTTGTCCCCTACTGGGCAATCTCTTATTAATGGGTCCAGGGAGGTGGGAAAAATGAATAAAAAGAAAACCATTGATATTCATCTCCCAGACTTGCACCATAACTCCATAGTCAGTGCTGCATCCCACGTCAGTCCTTCGAGATTAACATCTGCCAGAGGAATCTCTACAGCCAGTCAGCTACTGCTTAATGGCTGAGTTGTTTTCATTTTGGCCATATCGGAAGTAGCATAGGAGGGGAAGCACTGACTACAGAGGAGTTGCACTGATCTGGGATATATCAATTTTATATGATCACCTCCATAGGTTCATTAAGAAGACGTCCAGTAGTTGATAATGTCTTTAATGTGTATGGGCACCTTAATATTACACAATCTGTATCTAGAGTACTTAAGTAGAGCTGTGCCTCCAGTCTTTTGCAAGGGAACATTTCACATGGAAACAGCCTGAACTATTAACAAAATGTTCCAGTCCAAGAGGAGTGGAACCAATGGATATATAGTTTTGTGGCAAAAGATTAAATGTAACTTGTACTTTACAATTACGGACTGCAAGCTATGTACTCATGGTCATATCAGGAAGGCTGTCAGTCGTTTATTAGGAGGACCCACTTGACCTCTGTATCTAGAAGTGCTTTAGAATGTACAGTAACTATTTTCCTTTAGTCCCAGCAACAGCACATTTGTGGTAAAACTCCTCCCCGTGAGCTCATAGGACAGGTGGGATTTTTGATTATTGTCAGTCTGTAAAAGGACCCTAAAATGGGACATGGCCTGGCAGCTGACTAAAATGGCTGTGTGAGTACTGAGCTCCCTCATACCCAGAGCCAGTTCAGCAACGTATGCAGCGTTCATTCTTTTTATGACTCATCCCTCTCATCTAACACCTAGCATGATAACCGGAGGTAGAAGAAATCAGAAGAACCAAGGAAAGCTGGAGTTTTATTTCGCAGACGACCGGAGCAGAGAGGATACTGAGACCTCCATTAACAGCCGGGTCTCCACTGACTGCGTGTTACCTCCTGTGACCCGGACACCTCCAGTGGCGTTGCGCTCCCCACCCGCAGTGAGTACAGGATCCCCGTGTCCCTACCTGCAGCAAAATTGTTCACCGGGTTCAAGATATAGTTCCCTGGCAGACGTGGAGGAGGATAGAGTCCCATCGGGGAAGCAGAGGGATATTTTCTCTCCCACAGTTAACTCAGCTGCACACAGCCAGAGACTTGGGGAGAAGCTGCAAGTGTCAGCAGGAGAATCAGCCAGCTCTGCTACATCTAGCACTTCAATAGCATTGGCACAGTTCACCACATCAGATGAACCAGCATCAGGCAACTTACTTAGAAACATGCTGGTAACTTTCAGCAGTTCTCTGCAAAAGGACTTTGCCACTTTAACTGCTTTCCGACATTGGGTGTAATGGTACGCCAATGTCGGACTCCCTCTCTTTGATGTGGGCTCTGGCGGTGAGCCCACATCTTTTCTGGCACATTTTCAGCTGTTTTAAACAGCTGATATGTGACCCGAATAGCCGCAGGTGGAATCGCTATCCACCCACAGCTATTAACCCATTAAATGCCGCTGTTAAACGATGACAGCGGCATTGAACAAGCGCTTCCAGCAATCGCGCTGGAAATCCGCCCACCGGTGACCCGCATCACGGATCATTGGTGTATTGGCATTACAACCGGAGGTCTGGAAACCTCTATGGTTGTCATTGCTGGCTTGCTGTGAGCGCCACCCTGTGGTCAGCGTTCATGGCAAGTGAGTAATTCTGCTATATACTGTAGAGGCGATCTGATCGTCTCTATGGAGCAGAGCCGATCGGGTTATAGCAGCTTCTAGTCACCCATGGAGACTATTGAAGCATGCAAAAAGTAAAAAAAAAAATGTTTTTAAAAATATAAACATTCAAATCAACCCCCCTTTCGTCCCATTCAAAATAAAACAATAAAAAAAATCAAATTTGCACATATCTGGAATCGCCGAGTTAAGAATCGCCCGTTTTATCAACAAAAAAAAAAGGATTAACCTGATCGCTAAACGGCGTAGTGAGAGAAAAAGTCAAAATGCCAGAATTACATTTTTTTGGTCGCCACGACATTGCATTAAACTGCAGTATCGGGCAATCAAGATTGTATCTGCACCAAAATGGTATCATTAAAAACTTTAGCTCAGCATGAAAAAAATAAGCCCTCACCCAGCCCGAGATCACAAAAAATGGAGATGCTACGGTTATCGGAAAATGGTGCAATTTTTTTTTCTTTTTACAAAGTTTGGAATTTTTTGTCACCACTTAGATAAAAAAGAACCTAGACATGTTTGGTGTCTATGAGCTCATAATGACCTGGAGAATCATAATGGCAGGTCAGTTCTAGCATTTAGTGAACCTAGTAAAAAAGACAAACAAAAAACAAGTGTGGGATTTTTTTTTTTGCAATTTCACTGCACTTGGAATTTTTTTCCCGTTTTCTAGTACCCGACATGGTAAAACCAATGATGTTGTTCAAAAGTACAACTCATCCCGCAAGGAACAAGCCCTCACATGGCCGTATTGACAGAAAAATAAAAAAAGTTATGGCTCTGGGAAGAAGGGGAGCGAAAAACGAAAACGTAATACCAAAAAAAGCTCCAGGGGCTAATATTGCCTATAAAACCTCTAACTAAGGAACTAGATACAGTGGGGCAAAAAAGTATTTAGTCAGTCAGCAATAGTGCAAGTTCCACCACTTAAAAAGATGAGAGGCGTCTGTAATTTACATCATAGGTAGACCTCAACTATGGGAGACAAACTGAGAAAAAAAAAATACAGAAAATCACATTGTCTGTTTTTTTATCATTTTATTTGCATATTATGGTGGAAAATAAGTATTTGGTCAGAAACAAACAATGAAGAGTTCTGGCTCTCACAGACCTGTAACTTCTTCTTTAAGAGTCTCCTCTTTCCTCCACTCATTACCTGTAGTAATGGCACCTGTTTAAACTTGTTATCAGTATAAAAAGACACCTGTGCACACCCTCAAACAGTCTGACTCCAAACTCCACTATGGTGAAGACCAAAGAGCTGTCAAAGGACACCAGAAACAAAATTGTAGCCCTGCACCAGGCTGGGACGACTGAATCTGCAATAGCCAACCAGCTTGGAGTGAAGAAATCAACAGTGGGAGCAATAATTAGAAAATGGAAGACATTCAAGACCACTGATAATCTCCCTCGATCTGGGGCTCCACGCAAAATCCCACCCCGTGGGGTCAGAATGATCACAAGAACGGTGAGCAAAAATCCCAGAACCACGCGGGGGGACCTAGTGAATGAACTGCAGAGAGCTGGGACCAATGTAACAAGGCCTACCATAAGTAACACACTACGCCACCATGGACTCAGATCCTGCAGTGCCAGACGTGTCCCACTGCTTAAGCCAGTACATGTCCGGGCCCGTCTGAAGTTTGCTAGAGAGCATTTGGATGATCCAGAGGAGTTTTGGGAGAATGTCCTATGGTCTGATGAAACCAAACTGGAACTGTTTGGTAGAAACACAACTTGTCGTATTTGGAGGAAAAAGAATACTGAGTTGCATCCATCAAACACCATACCTACTGTAAAGCATGGTGGTGGAAACATCATGCTTTGGGGCTGTTTCTCTGCAAAGGGGCCAGGACGACTGATCCGGGTACATGAAAGAATGAATGGGGCCATGTATCGTGAGATTTTGAGTGCAAACCTCCTTCCATCAGCAAGGGCATTGAAGATGAAACGTGGCTGGGTCTTTCAACATGACAATGATCCAAAGCACACCACCAGGGCAACGAAGGAGTGGCTTCGTAAGAAGCATTTCAAGGTCCTGGAGTGGCCTAGCCAGTCTCCAGATCTCAACCCTATAGAAAACCTTTGGAGGGAGTTGAAAGTCCGTGTTGCCAAGCGAAAAGCCAAAAACATCACTGCTCTAGAGGAGATCTGCATGGAGGAATGGGCCAACATACCAACAACAGTGTGTGGCAACCTTGTGAAGACTTACAGAAAACGTTTGACCTCTGTCATTGCCAACAAAGGATATTTTACAAAGTATTGAGATGAAATTTTGTTTCTGACCAAATACTTATTTTCCACCATAATATGCAAATAAAATGATAAAAAAACAGACAATGTGATTTTCTGTATTTTTTTTTCTCAGTTTGTCTCCCATAGTTGAGGTCTACCTATGATGTAAATTACAGACGCCTCTCATCTTTTTAAGTGGTGGAACTTGCACTATTGCTGACTGACTAAATACTTTTTTGCCCCACTGTAAGAGCGTATCTCACATGGAAAATAAAATGGGAGACTTTTCTAAATAACATAGCAAGCTGATAGATGCACATAATGAACTCTCAGATGATTTGGAAGCCATACAAAATAAACTTGTGGATTTGGAAGATCATTCTAGGCGAAACAGTGTAAAATTGCGAGGGATACCCGAAGATGTGCCTCCTCAAGAACTGAGGGGATTCCTTCAAGATTTGATTAAAGCAGCTATCCCTAACTGCTCCCCATTAGACTATCATTGACAGAATCCACAGGGTACAACGCCCAAAGCTTATACCTGAATCAATGCCCAGAGATGTCTTGGCTGGTATCCATTTTTTTCATATAAAAGAATATAATATAAAATATAAAAGACTTACTACTCTTTTCTAGAAAAAAGAATTCCCACACCCTTATCAACAAATTAAAATCTTCGCAGATGTTTTGGCAGCGACTCTCCTTTTCCGCAAATTATTGAATCCTGTCACTTTTACTCTGAGAGAAAAGGAAGTGGCATGTAGATGTGGTTTCCCGCTAAAGCTTCTCATAAATTACGAAGGAGAGTGGCACACGGTTACCTTCTTGGAAGAGGGAGAAAACCTCATGCTTAACTGGAACATTACACTCATAGAACCCACCCGCCCTCAGAGACCCCACACACAATTCGTGGAAGTTGGCTGGTAACTTTTTTAAACTAAAAAAAAGTCTAAGCGCTGAATGATAGAATCTTCTTCATCTGTAGAGAGGGAATCGTGTACCTTTTTCAGCCAATCAGGCAGAACTATTCCCCCCTCTTCTGGGTTACTGACTAGTCAGTCGCACAGAATAAATAGATCTTTTAGTTGATCTCCTACCCTTTCTGACATATGACGTACTATCCCGTCGAGGTGGGGTGGGCCCGTATGACCACTGATGGGATAGTACGTCATGCCCTTAAATGCGACACTGCGACTTAAGTCGCGGTGATCACATTAAAATTCCTACGCCATCTTACCTTATGGAAGATGGCCTCGGCATCTTGGGGTATGGCGCCAAAAGCGTATTGCTTTTTTTTCCTTTAGTTTTTTCTTTTCAGAATAGTTTGCACCAAACACTATCCCCCCCACACATACACAGTTACCAATAAAGTACACCCAAGCACCATACTCAAAAAAAAAAAAAAAATGTCCCGCTCGTCCCGTTCTTCCCAGCAGCGCTATTCAACGGACGAGGCATATTCTTTTCTTGCCTCCGACACTGATAGCGAGGGAGAGGATCCCACATTCCTTTACTCTTCAGATTCTTCATCCTCTTCCTCCTCCTCTTCCTCCTCCTCATCTTCCTCCTCAGGTCCTGCGGAACCGCCACGCAGACGCCCCATGAGGCAGATGAGGCAGTGCCTACCATTCCTGAACCAGCGCACCCCTCTTCGGACCCCATATGGACCTCGCCCCGCGAAAATTACGAGCCACTGATTCCTGATTTTGTGGCAGAATCAGGAATCAAGTATGACACCCCCGGCTTCACAGAAATAGACTTTTTTTAAAGTCTTTTTCTCTGAGGATTTTGTTAACCTCATGGTGGAGCAAACTAATTTGTATGCTCGGCAATGTTTGGAGCAAAACCCCAGTTCATCATTTTCTAACTGGTCTCCTGTAGACGCAGTTGAAATGATGCAGTTTTGGGGCCTGGTCCTTCATATGGGGATCCTGAAGAAGTCCGAAATTCAGCAATATTGGAGTGTTGATATTTTATATAACACTCCAGTGTTCAAAATGGTAATTGTCCGGACGCGTTTGGAGGCCATCCATAAGTTCCTGCATTACAACTATAATGCACGGTGTCCCGCACAAGATGACCCCAATTTTGACCGTCTGTTCAAAGTTCGGCCGGTCATCGAACACTTCAGCAAAAAGTTTGCTGAAGTGTACGTGCCCCAAAGGGACATCTGCGTGGATGAGTCCTTGGTTCATTTTAAGGGGCGGCTCAGATTCCGTCAATAACTGCCCAACAAGAGGGCCAGGTACGGAATCAAACTCTACAAGCTTCGTACACCTACAGCTTTAAAGTGTACGAAGGGAAGGACAGCAGGATTGAACCACCTGAGTGTCCTATCCTGGGAGTGAGTGGGAAAATTGTGTGGGATTTGGTGCACCCACTGCTGGATAAAGGTTATCACCTGTACACCGATAACTTTTATTCCAGCATCCCACTCTACAAATCCCTCTCTGCTGTACTGTCCGCAAAAATCATACGTCACCGCCCCCCGTGACGTACTCCCTCCAAGTCATCACTTGCGTTCCTGCTATGCGCCTCATTCACTTCGCACAGATAGTGCGACATGCGCACATAGACCATTGGGACACCACGCCCATATACGTCACTTCCGCCGCTGAAAGCGCGCACTCCTCTGGATGCCCTGGATACTTCCTCACACGTGTACTTAAGGTCCTAACAGCTGGTATCATACTAGCGCTCTATCCTAATAGGAGTTTTTCCTTTACCCCGCGCTGTTAATAGTTGGTACTATCTCCTCACAGCAATCCGGTAAGTGTTATATTTTCACTTTCATACACAAAATGGATTTCTCCTAAGGACTTTATATATTGTTCTCATTTAAGGTGCATTGTATCTGAAGGAGCATTTTGTTTTTTTCTCCTCCCTCCCCTTTCTCCTTTTTTTCTTTTTTCTTATTTTTGCTTTTTTTTCCCTCCATAAACCCCAATGGTATAAAAGAAATCCCATGATGATCTATAGTGACATTGCTTTCATTGCTAAGATGTTGTTTCTATGTACAGAGATTAATATATGTAAATTTCCGTGATAGCCAATTTGGCTGCAATGTTCTAACACATGTACCAGAATATTTTTATAGCATTCTCGTCCATATATGTATACACATAGGACCTGATTCCAAAAGTGATGTTACACTTCACAGAATATATCTATAGTTCATATTACCAATTTCTAGATATGTACTTTGTATTACATATATTATTTTTTGCCTATATGTGTATAGCCTCTGGAAGTGACGTTATATGATAATCCAGTATGTTATTTTTGTGCCGTTTTAGAAGGCTTTTTGTATATCCATTATTTTGTTTGATTGTTCGCTTTTGTGTTTTTCAATCCTAGTCTGATGAAGGTCTAAGTAACAGACCGAAACTTTAATGAATTTGGGATTGCTTCTGAATAAATCTAATTGAAGACATTTGAGTGCCGGATTTTTTTTTGACTTGTACAAAAATCAGAGAGGCCTGCCGAAGACGCTACTTGGGCAGATTCTCAAAATAGGTGAGAGCAAAGCCCAATGTAGCGACCACCTGCTGGTGGTCAAGTACAAGGACAAGAGAGATGTCCTCTTGACCACCATACACGGTGATGGCAGCGCCCTCAGCACTGTACGAGGTACCTCTACACCGGTCTGCAAACCGGACTGTGTACTGGGGTACAACAAAAACATGGGGGGCGTTTGATCTCTCCGATCAACTCCTCCAACCGTAGAGTGCTTTGAGAAACGCCAAGGTGTGGTACAAATGGCAATGCTTAACGCTTTACTGCTGTCACGATGTGCATGACACTGATGCGTCGTACCTTCAGTTCCAGGAGGTAGTAGTTAAGGCCCTGATGTTTGGCACAAGGGAAGGAGCGGGCCCCAGTACTTCCGGAACTGAGGGTGCTCGTATCGTACCAGGTCAGCATTTTCCGGGGGTGATCCCGCCAACTGGAAGAAAAGGTAAGCCGCAAAAAAGGTGCCGAGTGTGCTACAAAAAAGGAATACGCAAGGACACCATCTATCAATGCGACACCTGCCCCGACAAACCTGGCCTGTGTATGAAGGATTGCTTCAAATTGCACCACACCTCCATGCACTACTAATTTACTTTACAGGAACCAGTAGATTAGTTCCAAAGAGGGGGCACATCTAGGTAAGTTCCTTGGGGGTCTAGGTTCCAAAATGATGTCACTTGTGGTTTTTTTTTTAACTGTTTAGACACATCAGGAGCTCTGCAAACGGAACATAACGCCCTCAGACCAGTCCTTCAAAGTCTGCATTCCAAATCGTCACTGCTTCCCTTCTGAGTCCCGACATGCACAAACAGTTTTTTACCACATATGGGTTACCAGCGTACTCAGGACAAATTGGACAACAACTTTTGGGGTCCAATTTATCTTGGGAAAATAAAAAATTGGGGATTTAAAAGATCATTTTTGTGGGAAAAAAATAGAATTCTTTATTTTCACGCCCGGGCGTCATAAACTTTAGTGAAACACTTGGGGGTTCAAAATTCTCACCACACACCTAGATAAGTTCCTTAGGGGGTCAAGTTTCCAAAATGGGGCCACTTGGGGGGAGTTTCTACTGTTTAGGCACATCAGGGGCTCACCAAATGGAACATGATGCCCGCAGACAATTCCATCAAAGTCTGCATTCCAAAACGTCACTACTACCCTTCTGAGCCCCGAAGTGTGCCCAAACAGTAGTTTTCTCCCACATATGGGGTACCAGCATACTCAGGACAAATTGGACAACAACTTTTGGGGTCCAATTTCTCCTGTTACCCTTGGGAAAATAAAAAATTGGGGACTGAAAGATCATTTTTGTGGGAAAAAAATAGAATTCTTTATTTTCACGCCCGGGCGTCATAAACTTCTGTGAAGCACTTGGGGGTTCAAAGTGCTCAACAGACACCTAATAAGTTCCTTAGGGGGTCTAGTTTGCAAAATGGGGTCACTTGTGGGGTGTTTCCACTGTTCAGGCACGTCAGGGGCTCACCAAACGAGGGGGTTAATGGTTAATATTGGTCAAATTAATGTTTTGTATTTTTATGTTCTCTTTTACATACAGGCTAATTCTGAAAGTTTGGTGGATTTTGGTAAAGATGGAGTTGATGTTGCACATCTGTATATGGTTGGTCACAGATTTTATCTGGCTTCAGCATTTTCCGAAGTATAAAAATGGTGATTAAGATATGTTCAATTAATGTTAATGGTCTTTAACAGTCCACAGAAAATACCTTTATGTGGAAAGTGATGATTTCCTCTAAATACGACATGTTTTGTGTCCAGGAAACTCATATTATCCATAAAGATGCTGGTAGATTGCGACATCCCCTCTTTCCATATGTGTTACAGGCCAATTATAAGAAAAAACAGAGGTGTAATGCTAGCTGTCAGCAACTCTGTGGCTTTCTCCCCAATATGCTTGGATTCTGACTCACGAGGGAGATATATACTTCAAGTCTGTTCCATTAATACTGTAATATATACCATTGTAGTAGTTTATGCGTCTAATATTTCTCAGTTAAACTTTCTGCATAAGTTAATGAAAAATGTAAACAAAGTAAAACAAGGCCATGCCATCTACTGTGGAGATTTCAATTTAACACATGATCATGACTTAGACTCTTCATCAATTTCCAAAAGACACTCCCCACAGTTAGCATCTTTAATTAACAAAGAAGATCTACAGTTGTGGCCAAAAGTATTGACACCCCTGCAATTCTGAATACTCAGTTTCTTCCTGAAAATGATTGCAAACACAAATTCTTTGGTATTATCTTCATTTAATTTGTCTTAAATGAAAAAACACAAAAAGAATTGTCCTAAAGCCAAATTGGATATAATTCCACACCAAACATAAAAAAGGGGGTGGACAAAAGTATTGGCACTGTTCGAAAAATCATGTAATGCTTCTCTAATTTGTGTAATTAACAGCACCTATAACTTACCTGTGGCACCTAACAGGTGTTGGCAATAACTAAATCACACTTGCAGCCAGTTGACATGGATTAAAATTTGACTCAACCTCTGAGCATGGAGAAAAGAAAGAAGATCAAAGAACTGTCTGAGGACTTGAGAAACCAAATTGTGAGGAAGCATGAGCAATCTCAAGGCTACAAGTCCATCTCCAAAGACCTGAATGTTCCTGTGTCACCGTGCGCAGTGTCATCAAGAAGTTTAAAGCCCGTGGCACTGTGGCTAACCTCCCTAGATGTGGACGGCAAAGAAAAATTGACAAGAGATTTCAACGCAAGATTGTGTGGATGTTGGATAAAGAACCTCGACTAACATCCAAACAAGTTCAAGCTGCTCTGCAGTACTATCCGTACTATCCGTCAGCGTCTGAATGAAAAGGGACTGTATGGTAGAAGACCCCACTTCTTACCCCGAGACATAAAAAAGCCAGGCTGGAGTTTGCCAAAACTTACCTGAAAAAGCCTAAAACGTTTTAGAAGAATGTTCTCTGGTCAGATGAGACAAAAGTGGAGTTTTTGGGGCAAAGGCATCAACATAGTTTACAGGAGAAAAAAGAGGCATTCGAAGAAAAGAAAACGGTCCCTACAGTCAAACATGGCAGAGGTTCCCTGATGTTTTGGGGTTGCTTTGCTGCCTCTGGCATTGGACTGCTTGACCGTGTGCATGGCATTATGAAGTCTGAAGACTACCAACAAATTTTGCAGCATAATGTAGGGCCCAGTGTGAGAAAGCTGGGTCTCCCTCAGAGGTCATGGGTCTTCCAGCAGGACAATGACCCAAAACACACTTCAAAAAGCACTAGAAAATGGTTTGAGAGAAAGCACTGGAGACTTCTAAGGTGGCCAGCAATGAGTCCAGACCTGAATCCCATAGAACACCTGTGGAGAGATCTAAAAATGGCAGTTTGGAGAAGGCACCCTTCAAATATCAGGGACCTGGAGCAGTTTGCCAAAGAAGAATGGTCTAAAATTCCAGCAGAGTATTGTAAGAAACTCATTGATAGTTACCGGAAGCGGTTGGTCGCAGTTATTTTGGCTAAAGGTTGTGCAACCAAGTATTAGGCTGAGGGTGCCAATACTTTTGTCTGGCCCATTTTTGGAGTTTTGTGTGAAATGATCAATGTTTTGCTTTTTGCTTCATTCTCTTTTGTGTTTTTTCATTTAAGACAAATTAAATGAAGATAATAATACCAAAGAATTTGTGATTGTAATAATTTTCAGGAAGAAACTGAGTATTATCTGACAGAATTGCAGGGGTGTCAATACTTTTGGCCACAACTGTATATGATATTTGGAGAATACATCATATGACTGAAAGGGATTATTCTTTCTTCTCATATATCCATAACACATACTCACGCATAGATTTATTCTTGGTGAGCAGATCGCTTCTAGATGATATTGTACTCTCGTCCATAGGTCTCAGTACATGGTCGGACCATGCCCCGTTAATGTTACATGTGGAGGAGAGGCACTCGTCCCCTCCCACTTATCTTTGGAAAGCTAATTTGTATTTTTTATCTTCTCCACAAAACATAGAGTACCTCCAAAAGACTCAACAAGAATTTTTTCAAATTAATGCCCTTATGGAACTCACGCAAGACATACATGCGAGGGATTCTTATTAAACTAGTCCATAAAATTAAATGAGAAAGGGATAAAAAAATTCAATGAAATTCTTTCTGAAATCTAGAAATCTTAAACAAATGTTCCTTCAATCGAGAAAGAGCTGGTAAACTATGTAATCTTTGAATTCAATTAAGAGAATGTTTATTGTATAAATATGAGAGAAATCTTGAAAAAAGAAAAGCACATTATTATTCTCAAGACAATAAAGCTGGGAAATTATTAGCAAATGGACTAAAATCCAGAGAAATTAAAGCAAAAATATTATATATATATATATATATATATATATATATATATATATATATATATATATATATATATATATATATATATAATATACAGTATATATAATTGTCTAAGGGGTACTTCCGTCTTTCTGTCGGCAACTTCCGTCACGGAAATCCCGCGTCGCTGATTGGTCTCGCCAGCTGCCTGTCATGGCTGCTGCGACCAATCAGCGATGGGCACAGTCCGATTAGTCCCTCCCTACTCCCCTGCAGTCAGTGCCCAGCGCCCGCATACTCCCCTCTGGTCACCGCTCACACGGTTAATGCCAGCGGTAACGGACCGCGTTATGCCGCGGGTAACGCACTCCGTTACCGCTGCTATTAACCCTGTGTGTCACCAACTTTTTACTATTGATGCTGCCTATGCAGCATCAATAGTAAAAAGATCTAATGTTAAAAATAATAAAAAAAAAACAAAAAACCTGCTATTCTCACCTCGCGCCTGCCGCCATCTTCCGTTGCTAGAGATGCATTGCAAAATTACCCAGAAGACTTAGCGGTCTCGCGAGACCGCTAAGTCATCTGGGTAATTTCGCAATGCATCCTGGGAACGGAAGATGGCGGCAGCCGCGCACGCTGAGCTGGATCCCGGCGGGTGAGTATATAACTATTTTTTTTATTTGAATTTTTTTTTTAACAGGGATATGGTGCCCACACTGCTAAATACTACGTGGGCTGTGTTATATACTGCGTGGCTGCTATATACTACATGGGCAGTGTTATATACTGCGTGGCCTGTGCTATATACTACGTCGCCTGTGTTATATACTGCGTGGCTGCTATATACTGTGTGGGCCATGCTATATACTACGTGCCCTGTGTTATATACTGCATGGCCTGTGTTATATACTACGTGGCCTGTGTTATATACTACGTCGCCTGTGTTAGATACTGCGTGGCTGCTATATACTGCGTGGGCGGTTATATAGTACGTGGACTGTTATATACTGTTTGGGCTGTGTTATATACTGCGTGGCCTGTATTAACGCATCGGGTATTCTACAATATGTATGTATGTACTGTATATAGCAGCCACATAGTATATAGCACAGGCCACGTAGTATTTGCTATTTACTACATGGCTCCTATATACTACGTGGCCTGTGCTATATACTATGTGGCTGCTATATACTACGTGGCTGCTATATACATACATACATACATACATACATATTCTAGAATACCCGATGCGTTAGAATAGGGCCACCATCTAGTCTCAAAAATGGCCCTCACAACAGAAATTATGCAGCATTAAATATATTGCTAATAAATTTAAGGAATATTATTCCTCATTGTATAACTTATCCTCTGCTCCTGACCATATTCCTCCCAATTTGTTGGTCCGCCCAATTATTGAATTTGTTGATTCAATAACACTGGTCAATGCAATTTTTCTGGCAACAGGTTTTAAAACATATTTTAAGTCAATTTTGGCTGTTGATTCCGAATATGAACTCCGTTTTTGGCTATCACATCAGGATTTCGAGATATTTTCAATTTTTGATGAAAATTACTCCTATCTAATGTTTTATGATAAAAACACATGATTTTCGATACTACATTGTATATTTTTAATCAAGGAATAACAAAGATTACAAAGTCTATGTACAGCAAATCAAATATACTTACAGAATGAAACTACAAAATATAAAAACACATCTATAACACTGGTCAACAGCATTTTTGGTGCCAAAGATATTTCATCGAATTTAGGGTATTTTTGGGGTGCTGATTCTGAATATGTCATCAGTTTTGCCAGATTGGCTCAAGTTTTTGAGATTTTTGGTATCTTATTTATAGCACTTGTTGGTAAATGCGACGCATCATCTCATTAATTTCTTTGGATTAGTACTTGAACTGAGCAGTTCTCAATATAGTTTTGTGTTAATTAGTGTTCTAAAAGTTTGTTCATAGCTTGATTTTTGCACTAACTTTATGTTGTTGTCTGTTTTCCAGTGAAAAGCATGAACTCATCAAGAAGAAGTTGTCTTAACGATCCAGACTCATTCTGTTACATTTGTGGTGAATACACACTGCCAAAACATAGAAGAAACATAACAGACTTCGTAAAAAAAGTGTATTTTGCCTATTTTGGGGTTATGCTTGGGGACCAAGACAAGTTTTGGGCACCACACATAGTGTGCAAAGCATGTATCGAATTATTACGAAAATGGAGCAAAGGACAAAGAAAAAGCTTCAAATTTGGTGTTCCAATGGTGTGGAGAGAGCCAAAAAATCATCATGATGACTGTTATTTCTGTGCAGTGCAAGTGCAAGGATTCAATAAGCATAAGAAACGAAAATGGGAGTAACATGGAATCTGCAAGAAGGCCTGTCCCTCATTGTGAAGATGTGCCTGTACCTGTGTTTACCATAAATAACAGTCATCATGATGATTTTTTGGCTCTCTCCACACCATTGGAACACCAAATTTGAAGCTTTTTCTTTGTCCTTTGCTCCATTTTCGTAATAATTCGATACATGCTTTGCACACTATGTGTGGTGCCCAAAACTTGTCTTGGTCCCCAAGCATAACCCCAAAATAGGCAAAATACACTTTTTTTACGAAGTCTGTTTTTTTTCTCTATGTTTTGGCAGTGTGTATTCACCACAAATGTAACAGAATGAGTCTGGATCGTTAAGACAACTTCTTCTTGATGAGTTCATGCTTTTCACTGGAAAACAGACAACAACATAAAGTTAGTGCAAAAATCAAGCTATGAACAAACTTTTAGAACACTAATTAACACAAAACTATATTGAGAACTGCTCAGTTCAAGTACTAATCCAAAGAAATTAATGAGATGATGCGTCGCATTTACCAACAAGTGCTATAAATAAGATACCAAAAATGTCAAAAACTTGAGCCAATCTGGCAAAACTGATAGCATATTCAGAATCAGCACCCCAAAAATACCCCAAATTCATAAAAATATTTTGGACACCAGAAAAAAAAAATTTTTTTGTTGACCTGTGTAATATAACGCTGGGAGCGTCACTCTGCCCGAAGCCTTTATAGACTGCGCAAGCGCCGGCGCAGTCTGGACCCCACAGAGCGACGCTCCCAGGAGATCGCGGTATGCGTAAGCGCTGAACGCACACCGCGATCTCAAACGGAGAAGCAGGGACGAGCCAGGAGGTGGAGGGTGAGTATACTTACCTGTCCCGTTCCACCGACGCGATTCCGGGCCATGAATGTCCCCCTGCTCCCGGAATCGGCGCCTGCGCAGTCCGCGCTTTTCGGCGCCATTTTCTTGAAGACACATTGCAGTGTAACTTCAAGAAAATGACGCCGGAAAGCGCGGACTGCGCAGGCGCCGATTCTGGGAGCAGGACCAAGAAAATGGCGGCGGAAATGAATCAGGTGGCGACAGCCGCCGCACCCAGCACAGCCGTCCACAGCCGACGCACCCAGCACAGCCACCGCACCCAGCACAGCCGCCGCACCCACCACAGCCACCGCACCCAGCACAGCCACGCACAGCCGCCGCACCCAGCACAGCCGCCCACAGCCACACACAGCCGCCCACAGCAACGCACAGCCGCTGCACCCAGCACAGCCATCCACAGCCGCCACACCCAGCCCAGCCACCCACAGCCGCCCGCACCCAGCACAGCCACGCACAGCCGCCCGCACTCAGCACAGCCGCCCGCACTCAGCACAGCCGCCCGCACTGATGGGGGCACAGGATGGAGCAGCACATGATAGGATGGGGGCGCAGGATGGGAGCACATGACAGGATGGGGATGCAGGATGGAGCAGCACATGACACGGTGGAGCAGCACATGACAGGATGGGGATGCAGGATGGAGCAGCACATGACACGGTGGAGCAGGACATGACAGGATGGGGGCGCAGGATGGAGCAGCACATGACACGGTGGAGCAGCACCTGACAGGATGGGGGCGCAGGATGGAGCAGCACATGACACGGTGGAGCAGCACATGACAGGATGGGGATGCAGGATGGAGCAGCACATGACACGGTGGAGCAGCACATGACAGGATGGGGGCGCAGGATGGAGCAGCACATGACAGGATGGGAGAGCAAGATGGGAGCAGCACATACCAGGATGGAGACCATATACCAATATAAATGCTCGCAACCCAGGCGTAGAACGGGTTCAATAGCTAGTATATATATATGGCACACAGATGAATGACAAATGGCAGTTATTTGAACTTTCTTTTCTTGGCTGATCTGTGATGTACAGCTTCTGGGTTGTCTCTCATCAAGCTCCAGCAATAGTCAGCCATCATATGTGAGTCCCACCGGCCTTGATACCGTTCTTCCATTGTTTTAATGTCCTGATGAAGACGCTCCCCTTGTTCCTCGCTCACATCCCCAAGGTTCTCTGGAAAAAAGGCCAAATGGCTGTGTAAATAGTGAATCTTGATACTCATTCTACATCCAAGATTTCGCAGACTCATTAGTAGCTCTTCCACAATCTCTTCATAGTGGTCTGCTTCCTTATTCCCTAGAATATTCTGCACCACATTACTAACTGCATTCCAAGCTCTTCTGTCTCATTCATTGATGTGATAAAATTTGGGTCTCTCATAAGTGTTGTTATTTGAGGTCCATCAAATATTCCAGCCTTTTTCTTCTCTTCACTAAGACCAGGAAAAGTTGAACATATATAGTTAAAGCATTCTCCACTGTGATTGAGAGCTTTGACGAACTGCTTCATCAATCCAAGTTTTATGTGTGAGGGTATGTGTCCACGATCAGGATGGCCGGCGGTATCGTCGGAGCGGCAAACCCGCTTGGCGCTAAGCCCCGCCCCCTTCTGGGACGCGATGATGCCGGATGTGTTCAGTGTACACATCCGGGATCATCGCACCCCTCGCATAGGGCCCTGTGTTATTCCTTGCGGCGCCGCTGCGGCGCCGCAAGGAACACGGACATGCTGCGATCTGAAAAGACGCGCAGCATGTCCGGAGTCGCAGGGCCGCCGCGTGCGTGTTTCCACGCATAGTGGACACGGGATTTCAAAAAATCCCCTCCACTATGCTGGAACATCTGGACGCTGCGTGTTTGACGCTGCGGCCCCATGCAGCATCAAACACGCAGCGTTTCCTGACCGTAGACACGTACCCTGAGGGAGGAAAGACAATGTCCTTCCTATCCACTAGAGGATCATGGATGACATTCTTATCGCCAGATGCCAAACTCTGTCACTGAGGCAATTCAGTTTTCACCCAATGCTCTGCTGTAGCTCTACTGTCCCAGTAGCACAGAAAACAAGGGTGTTATCATAACAAATGGGAATTATGCATGTTCAAAGAAAACAAAGATATTCTCACATTTATTGGGAGACTAAATGAAAACTAAATTTACCTTAATTAACCGTATAAACTGGCACTTTTCATACACTACTTATATTTATCATGGAATTCTTGAAAATGAGCTATATACCTGTAGCGCAAAAACGTGATGTGATAGAGAAATTATTTTATTATTATTATTATTATTTATTTATATAGCACCATTAATTCCATGGTGCTGTACATCAGAAGGGGTTACATCAAAATACAAATATCACTTACAGTAAACAAAACTAACAACGACAAACTGGTACAGAGGGAAGAGGACCCTGCCCTTGCGGGCTTACATTCTACAGGATTATGGGGAAGGAGACAGTAGGTCGAGGGTTGCAGTAGCTCCAATGGTGTTGAGGTGGCCGTGTGGTCTTTACAGGCTGTAAGCTTCTTTGAAGAGATGGGTTTTCAGGTTTCTTTTGAAGGATCCAAAAGTAGTGGATAACCGGATGTGTTGGGGCACTGAATTCCAGAGGATGGGTGATATTCGGGAGAAGTCTTGGATGCGATTGGGTGAGGAGCGAATAAGTGTGGAGGAGAGGAGGAGGTCTTGGGAGGACCGGAGATTACGTGAGGGAAGATATTGAGAGATTAGTGTGGAAATATACGGAGGAGAAAGATTGTGGATGGCTTTGTAGGTCAGTGTTAGTAATTTAAACTGGATACGCTGAGAAATTGGGAGCCAGTGAAGGGATTTGCAAAGAGGGGAAGCAGGAGTGTAGCGAGGAGAGAGATTAATTAGTCGGGCAGCAGAGTTAAGGATGGACTGGAGGGGTGCGAGAGTGTTAGAAGGTAGGCCACAGAGGAGTATGTTGCAGTAGTCGAGGCGGGAGATGACTAGGGCATGCACGAGCATTTTGGTAGAGTGTGGGTTGAGGAAAGGACGGATTCTGGAAATATTTTTGAGCTGGAGGCGACAGGAGGTGGCGAGAGCTTGGATGTGCGTTTTGAAAGACAGGGCAGAGTCAAGGGTTACTCCGAGGCAGCGGATTTTGGGGACAGGGGAAAGTGTGATTTCATTTATTTTGATAGATAGATCAGGTAGGGAAGATATGCGAGATGGAGGAAAGATAATTAGTTCAGATTTGTCCACATTGAGCTTGAGGAAGCGAGAGGAGAAGAAGGAGGATATGGCTGATAGACACTCAGGGATTCTGGAGATCAGAGAGGTGACATCTGGGCCAGAGAGGTAGATCTGAGTGTCATCGGCATATAGATGGTACTGGAAGCCATAGGACCTTATGAGTTGTCCCAGGCCGAGTGTATATATTGAGAAGAGTAAGGGTCCTAGGACAGAGCCTTGAGGGACACCAACAGAGAGGGGGCGAGATGAAGAGGTAGTATGGGAGAAGGAAACGCTAAATGTGCGGTTGGCAAGGTATGAGGAGATCCAAGATAGGGCAATGTCTTTGACCCCAAAGGAAGAGAGGATCTGTAGTAGGAGGCAGTGGTCAACTGTGTCGAAGGCAGAGGACAGGTCTAGGAGGAGGAGTATAGAGAATTGTCTGTTAGCTTTGGCTGTAAGTAAGTCATTAGTAATTTTGGTCAGGGCAGTCTCAGTGGAATGATGGGGACGGAAGCCAGATTGTAGGTTGTCGAAGAGAGAGTTAGATGCAAAGTGAGAGGAAAGTTCAGCATGGACGTGCTGCTCAAGGAGTTTGGATGCAAATGGGAGCAAAGATATGGGGCGATAGCTGGACATAGCGCTTGGGTCAAGGGATGGCTTTTTGAGGATAGGTGTGATTGTGGCATGTTTGAAGGCAGTGGGGAAGGTACCAGAAGTTAGTGAAAGGTTGAAGAGATGGGTTAGGGATGGGATTAGTGTGGTGTTGAGGTTGGGGAGGAGGTGGGATGGGATGGGGTCAAGTGCACAAGTGGTGAGGTGCGATTTGGAGAGAAGATGAGCAAGCTCCCCTTCAGAGATTTTGGAGAGTGAAGTTATGGGGTTTGGGCATTGGTCTCTCATACAAAGGGGTTGTGGTGGTTGGACAACAAAGACTTGCCTTGTTTGGTCTATCTTATTTTTGAAGTGCGTGGCAAAGTCCTCGGCAACGATTAGGGAAGTCGGAGGGGGCAGTGGTGGGCGGAGGAGGGAGTTAAAAGTGTTGAACAACTGTTTGGGGTTGTGGGATAAGGAAGATACGAGGGTTGTGAAGTAGGCCTGTTTTGCAGAGGTGAGAGCTGATTTGAATGCCAGTGCTGCTTGTTTGAGTGCAGTGAAATCATCTTGTGAATGCGTTTTCTTCCAACGCCGTTCTGCAATTCTGGACACTTGCCGAAGCTTTTTAGTGATGTTATTGTGCCAGGGTTGTCTATTGGTTCGTCGCACTCTGTTATGCATGACAGGGGCGACCGTGTCAATAGCTGATGCAAGAGTGGCATTGTAGAAAGCAGTGGCAGTGTCTGTGCCGTGGAGTGAGGATATAGAGGACAGTGGTAGGATAGAGTCAGAGAGTGTGTGGGTGTCTAGGTGTGCGAGATTCCTGCGTGGCTGCGCATGGTGCTGGACATGGGTGACAGGTAAGGAGGACAGGGATGAGAAAGTGAGTAGATGGTGGTCAGATAGAGGGAGAGGGGAGGTGGTGAAGTTAGATAGGGAGCATAAACGGGTGAAGACCAGGTCTAATGTGTGTCCGTCTGTGTGGGTGGCTGAGGAGGACCACTGAGTAAGTCCAAAGGATGAAGTAAGGGACAGGAGTTTGGAGGCTGCTGACTGGTGGGTGTCAATGGGGATATTGAAGTCACCCATGATGATGGTAGGAATGTCAGCAGAGAGAAAGTGAAGGAGCCAGGTGGAGAATTGGTCAATAAAGGCAGTGGTCGGGCCCGGAGGTCGGTATATGATGGCCATTTGGAGGTTGTAGGGGGAGTAGATGGGGACAGAGTGGACTTCAAAAGAGGGGAGGATAAGGGAGGGTAGAGGTGGGATTGGGTTAAAGGTACAGTTGGAAGAAAGGAGAAGACCCACTCCTCCACCATGTTTGTTGCCAGGGCAAGGAGTGTGGGTGAAGTGGAGGCCACCGTAACATAGTGCAGCAGGGGAGGCTGTGTCAGAGGGTGTCAGCCATGTTTCAGTGATGCCCAGAAAGAAAAGATTACGAGAGGTAAAGAGGTCATGAATCACGTGGAGTTTATTGCAGATGGAGCGGGCATTCCATAGTGATCCAGAGAGAGGGTGCAAAGGGGTGGGCGTCGTAATTATAAGATCAGATTTGAATTCAGCACCCTCAAATTAGTCTAAAACTGTTCTTAAAGTCCATGCCTGAATTTTTTTTTTTTTTTTGTAGACCAGTGTAATCCCTCCTGTCTAATCTTAGTCTTCCTTCTCTTTCTAAGGATCAGTTGGAACAGTTGAGTCTTCCTCTTACTAATGCAGAAATAAAGAAAACCATCTTATCTCTACCATCACATAAAGCACCGGGCCCTGATGATTTTTCAAACATGTATTATAAAGTCTTTATAGATTAGTTACCTCCATATCTGACAGAGACCCTTCAGTATGTGGTTTTTCAGGGTTCATTTCCCAAAAAGATGTTATCAGCCACAATAATAACATTACCAAAATCTGGCAAGCAGCCAGACATCCTGCAAAATTTTAGACCCATATCCTTATTAAATATTGACCTTAAGAGCTATGCTAAATGCCTAGTGGCACGCCTAGCCCCCATTCTCCCATCAGTAAAATCATTAGATCAAACTGGCTTTATAAAAGGGAGACAGGCGGCAGATAACACAAGGGGAGGGTCATAGACTTGTTTGATTTCATAAACAAAAGGAGGGCTCCGGCGGTACTGGTGGCTTTGGATGCCGAGAAGGCGTTCGACCAGGTTAACTGGTCGTTTGCCTTCTCGGTGTTGGACCGAACGGAGTTCGGGAGCTCAATACTAAATGCCATTAAAAAACTTTACTCCACACCCTCAGCAAAACTTTATGCTAATGGCACCTTATTGGAAGAATTTTTAATAATAAACGGAACAAGACAGGGATGCCCCCTGACCCCCTGGTGTTTGTGCTCACTATTGAGCCTTTGGCACATGCCATTAGGCAAAATGAAAGAATAAAGGGGGTGGAGTTCTCTGGAAGTTCACTTGGCATTTCATTATATGCTGATGTGAGTGGAGTCTGAGAATTCATTTGTGGAAGCCCTAGAGACCATCAAACATTTCAGAAACATGTCATACTATAAAATAAATGAAAAGAAATCCCAGATTCTGCCTTTAAACACCCCAGATGAGGTTCTACTACAGTTACAAAAGAATTTTCCTCTTGGTTGGCGTCAGGACCATATTACATATTTAGGAAAGTCAATTATAAATCTCCATCAACCTTATATAAATCAAATTATCTTCCTTTACTACATACTCTACAATCTGAGCTAAATAAAATACGAGATTTCATGGGTGGGACGTGTTGCAGCCTTTCAGATGTTCTCATTGCCCAAATTATTATACTTGTTTCCCATTGTCCCAATCTCCCTCCCAAAATCTGTTTTCCACCAGATAAACAGAATCTTAAACAATTTTGTGTGGAGGAACCAAAAACATCGCTTATCTAATCACCTTATGAAAAGACCTAAGAAATTTGGAGGGCTCAAACTCCCTAATATCTATGATTACTATCTAGCTACCCAATTAGATCAAGTTAGAGCATGGTGGAATGGAAATAAAACATGTAATTAGGTTCATATTGAATCACAATGTATGGCCTAAAAGCTCTACTTAGTTCATCTTTGATTGCTCCAACTTAAAAGATAGATGCTCTTCCTCTGACAGTGTCATCCATCTCCAGCTGGAAAGAATTCCACAAAAAAAGGTTCTAACGCCTCAGTCCCTGTAAGGCTACGTTCACATTTGCGTTGTTGTGTGTTGCGTCGGCGACGCAACGCAAAACGCATGCAAAACGCATTGTTTTGTGATGCATGCGTCCTTTTTTTGCTTGATTTTGGACGCACAAAAAATGCAACTTGCTGCGTCCTCTGCGCCCTGACGCATGCGCCGCAGTGACGCATGCATCACAAAACGCAAGTGCAACGCATGTCCATGCGCCCCCATGTTAAATATAGGGGCGCATGATGCATGCGTCGCCGCAGCAGCGCCCGACGCTGCGTCGCACAACGCTAATGTGAACGTAGCCTTATGTCCATAACTCCATTGGAAACCTTAGAACTCTTAATGCCAGATCTTAATATTAAAGATTGGACAAAACGAGGCATTGTACTAGTGAAAGATTTGTATGAAGGTTCTAACCTCCTCTTTTGATTCTTTACATAATCATTTCAAAATTCCCAATAAAGAGTTCTATATATCTCCAAATTTGCATGCATTACAATATTTTCCAATATCAAAGGGAACGGTTAACTCAGGTTAACTCAAAACATGATGTGTATATATATTACCACTAAGAGATTAAGCATTCAAACTAAGATGATTGCCTGGATATATGGGGAGCAATAAGAGGCTAGCCCCTAGACATCATGTTATGAATATATGCATAGTGGGTATAAGTGGCTGGATACCAGACAGGGATTAAAGTACAGAGGGTAAAAGTGACTAAGTATATCTTTCTGTATACCCCTTACTGGCTGAAAACAACCTGTACCATCCAATGAGCATTTTGGATTGGAGAATGTGGTAGTGAGAGCATCTTTTGTGTTTTTATGCATGTTTATTGTGTTGTTGGCATCTGCACTAGCACCTTGTTTTCACTTTATGTTAGCACTATTTTTTAAAAAGGATAGTAGTAAAAGTTAAGTTTTATGACCAATTTATTGTAAAACCTGCTGTTTTATATATGTAATTATTTGGGTTTTTGCAGAAAGTAGAGCTTCGCTTGTAATTGGCTCTTTTTAAAGGGACCAAAGGTAATTGGAAAAATATCTCAAAAGCTCTTTATTGGGCTGCATGAGCTATTTCCACATTAATACATCATCAATTAAACAGGTAAAAGCTGTTGAGCTGAAACCAGGTCTGGCATTTGCATTTGTAAGCTATTGCTGTGAACCCACAGCATGCGGTCAAAGGAGTTCTTAGTTGGAAGAAAAGCAGACTAGGCGGAAATAAAAAGAAATCCATTCGAGAGATAGCAGAAATTTTAGAAATGGCCAAATCAACAGTTTTTGGTACATTTTGCAAATTAAAAAGAGTGCACTGGTGAGCTTGAGAACTTAAACATGCCTTGACGTCCACGGAAGACAACAGTGTTGGATCATCGCAGACTCTTTTCCATGGTGAAGAAAAACCCCTTCACAACACAAACCCAAGTGAAGAACACTCTCCCGGAAGTAGGTATTTCAGTCTACGTCCGTAAAGAGAATAACTGTAGAGCCCAAAAGGTGGATCGCCACTCCGTGTGCTGTTCGAGGAAAATGCAATGTATACAATTCAAAGAGGTCCCGTAACTCTCGTACTGATGAATCAAGCTTTTAATCAAATGAAAGTAGTAGATATAGCGTGCACTCTGTCAAAGATATGGGGTGCCGGTGTAACAGACCAGATTGGTCTCGTAAATAGCTAATTGTAAATTTCACCGCACTCTCACAGGGAATATGATGCAAAATTATTAACAATTTTATTTAGTATTCTGGGAGCATAACAGAATATTTCAAAAAAGCGATGAGAGACGTTTCGGCTCCCCCGGAGCCTTTATCATATTAGCTTGTTCAGAGAGTTAGAGCGTATAGGGAAGATAGGGATAAGGATCCCGGTGATGCTATGATTATGTAGTGCCCAGGCGAATTTGCGCAATGAAAGGCCAGCTGTAGATCTGGGTCAATGATGGAGATAGCGGTGCTCCTGTGCCTAGCTGCGGTGATGGCCATGGCCATGGAACACCTAGGGTTCATTAGAGCACCCCAAACTTCATCAGTTTCCCATGCTCTCATCCCTCCAACGGCGCAAGAAACATCGGTGGCTCTGATGCATCGGATCGTAAGATCGTTACTGCCGGTCAGAGAGCTGTGATTCCCACACTGTCAGATGACAGCATGAGCCAGCAGGTGTGTGACCGGCGATAGAAGGTTACCATTGACAAGAGAAGGAAAGGTACATGCCCCAAAAATTGGGAACACCCAAAGTGAAATAAAAATATATAATTGTATTAATTGGCATAGACCCATACAAGACTTACAAATAAAAATATTTAAAAACACCAAAACATGGTAAGATACCTAGTTATGCCCATGATGTGGCAATAACTAACACACACTAGGTTCAATCAGCAAAATTAGGCGATAATATACCCCCATTCACAGCACCATGTCACTAGCTGAGCACTATACAAATAGAAATTAAATTAACAACAAATGTTCTAAAGTGCACACATGCAGCTAAAGTGAACCAGGTAAATTGGCCCTATAAATAACCACAGATACAAAAAATTAATCTGTGAAAATTGATGAGGACAAGTGTATAATTCCTTAAGATTAGTGATGAGCGAATATACTCATTACTCAAGATTTCTCGAGCATGCTCGGGGGGTCCTCCGAGTATTTTTTAGTCCTCGGAGATTTAGTTTTTCTTGCCGCAGCTGAATTATTTATATCTGTTAGCAAGCATAAGTACACGTGGGCAGGCTCGGACTGGCCCATAGGGTAACAGGGGAATCCCCCGGTGGGCCCCTGTGCAGATCTGGGCCCCCAACCCCACTGTATGAGCAGTACTTGGCATAATTCAATTGATTCTGTATAGAAAAAAACAATATCATCATTCATTAATCAAACTACCCAATGTATTATTATATAGATATATATGTAAATTTGTGAACAAGGGTATAGTAATATTTGTATGCAAGTGGGCCCCCAAAGTGTGTTACTGGTGGGCCCTCGGCACCCCAGTCTGATATTGCATGTGGGGGTTGCCTGGTTGCTGACGTGTGCATGCCCCAAAGGGACTTCGGTGTAGATGAGTCCCTAAAACAATTCAAGGGGAGGCTTAAATTCTGGCAATACTTGCTCAGTAAGAGGGCCAGGTATGGAATTAAAATGTACAAGCTGTACATGGTACAGGCTGAACTGTGGTGACCTCAGCACCATGGGAAAAAGTCACTACAGTTCAAGCTAAGTGACTTCACCGCAGATCACCATGAGAAATTATCACGGTAATCTGCGGTGACCTCATCACTGACTTTTTCCCATAGTGCTGAGGTCACCGCAGTTCTGCCTAGCTGGGAACAAAGCCTCAGTGATATGCGGTAACCTCAATGATGTCACTGCTAGTCACTGATACTGCGCTCGCAGCAACTCATTCGTCAGTGGTTCTCAGCCTAAATGGTCGCATCTTGGCAACATCCGGGTTGAAAACTATTAATCTCCAGACATGGATTACGGTGTGGAACAGTACGACGGAGAGGTGAGGGATATTGTTGTTTTTTATTTTTGTTTTATTGCAGGAGATGAGGAATTCAGTGGAATTAGGTGTTAGTTGAGTATAACTGTGTTTTATTATTTTTAAATAAAAATGGAAGAGTGTGTTTTGTTTTATTTCAAATAAAGGACTTTTTTCTGGCTGTCTTTATTTACCATATAACTATAGGATTAGTAATGGATGGGTTTCTTATAGACACTTCTCCATTAGTAATCCGTAGGCTTGATGTCACCAAACAATACAAAGGTGACATCAACCCCACAAATATGGACCCCACTTGCCACCGCTACAGGGCAAGAGGGAAGAGTCGGGCAAAGTGCCAGAATTGGCACATTTTTAGATGTTTTTTTCTGGGCGGCTGTTCGCTGCTTTTTTTTAGGCCGGGGGGGGGGGGTCAATATCCATGGCCACTTAACAGCCACCAGCTGTCTGCTTTAGCAAGGCTAGTTGTCAAAAATGAAGGGAACCCCACTTCAGTTTTTTTTTCAATAGTTATTTAAATAATTAACAAATGTGGCTTTGGGACACCTCTATTCTTTATAACCAGCTAACACTTTCAGCAGAGGATTGCAGCCCCCAGCTGTGAGTTTTTCCTGGCTGGTTAAAAAAAAAATTGAGAGGAACTCACGCCATTTTTATCATTTATTTATAGCATAGGCAGCGAGTGAGGAATACTCCCATCTGCCGCTCCTGCTCTCACTGTTACGAGAGGCAGCAGTCGTAGGCTGATGGGAATAATAGTCCCAAAAGCTGCCGCCTGCTGTCATTGTTCTCACTTTAATACAACTCTCATCATTCTCCCCTGCTCATGCTGATCGCCGACAGAACAGGGGAGAATGATGAATCATCTTCAGCACCCGGCGCCGGGAAAAAGCACTTACTGTACCGTTTCCCTGACACCCACCGTGTGCTACTGATGCAGCACACGGTTGCCACACATATTACACACACTGACATCTCTAGTAGTTTTTTCCTCTACTGGAAATATCAGGACATGTAAAACCGGCCTTAGGCTATGTGCGCACATTGCCAACTTTCTGCATCTCTTGTCAGCAAAAACGCTGCTGAAAAATTTGCTGCGTTTTTTTCCTGTGCATTCAGTGGGTCAAAAACGCAGGCAAAAACGCACAAAGAATTGACATGCTGCAGATTTAAACGCACAGCAAATCCTGAAAGGAAAAATACTGATCATGTGCACAGCACTTCATTATTCTCATTGACTTTGCTGGCATAAGGATTCCCTATCATTTTTGGGCCAATTCCGCAAGCAAAAAAAATGCACCTTGTGCACATAGTCTTAAAATGTAAATCGGATGCTTGGTGTCAAAAATCAGATTGTACTCACGTGAAAAACGCATGACACTTGCATTAAACTCGTCCGACTTTGCAGGAACAAAATCGGACTGATTTTAAAATCGCTAGTGTGACTCCAGCCTCGGGGTATGTGCGCACAGTGAGTATTTGCTTGCAGAAATTTCTGCAAGGTTTTTGCATCTCTTGGCAGCAAAAACGATGCGGCAAAAGTGCGCTTTTTGCCGCGGTTTTTTTGGCACGTTTTTGCCACGGTTTTGTATGCGGCTTTATACAGCAATGAAGACTTTTTTTTTTTTAGCTAAATAAAGATATTTAATAAGAAGTTTTGTGATGTACTTTCTTGGTTCAACACCTTTTTCATTCTGATGCAGTAGCATCAGGGTAGTGGGATTGGGGATTGGTGTTAGCAGCTGTCATTGACATCAAGCCCTAAGTTTAAAAGTGAAAACGGGTCAGGAACACACCCTCATTACTGAGACTGTAAGTACACAAGGGAACGCACACACTAACCCACCTATGTAGGAGCGTTAACAGAATGAACCTACATAGGCTGTAACCAAACAGCAACTGCAAATTTTTACAAAAAAAATTGCGAGCTCCCTCGTCATTTTCATAACCAGCAGAGGGAAAGCCGATGGCTGAGGTTAATGTTCCTGGAAAGAGCCAATTACCATAAAGGTTCCCAGGCTATTAATATCAGCTCACAGCTGTTTGCATAGCCTTTACTGGCTAGTTTACAGGGGGACCCCCCTATAAAATCTAACTTGCACAGATTAAGCAAACAGCTGTGGCGTGATATTATTAGCCTAGGCTTGGGTCATGAATACTGGCCCCTTCCTAGACTAAAAACTTCAGCTCTCATCCGCCCTAGATAAGGTGCATCTCTGAGATGTGCCAATTCTGGCACTTAGCCTCGCTCTTCCCACTTGCCCTGGGGTGGGCAGACTGATACCCGTCCCCAGCGCTCATACCTATTTAGGTGTCTTCATGCAAGTCCCCGATGAGCCTCCAAGTAAATACGGATGGGGAGAAATTTCGTTGGGAGCAGGGATGAGTTTACCTCTATAGCTGGAATAAGTGATTCATCTTGAACATACAGCTAAGTCTTCCTTTAACTTTTGAGCTATGAACAGTTTTGAGCACATCTGCACTTTATCTGATAGAGTATTATTCTCCTTGTCTGTGCTTTTTTGTTTCCCTATAAGCATTAACCGAATAAGTTGAGAATATAGCCCTTTTTGCTACATTGGAATTTCTTCAGGTCTTCCTAGAGGGTAATATTGTATCTTACAGTTATTAGGTTCTTTAGAAGGATGTAGATCTGGGGATTTATTCTGACGGAATATAGGCTTAACTGGATGGGCAAATGTCTTTTTTCAGCTTTCCTAACTATGTTACTTTGTTACAATGGTCATTCTTTATGCAATAGTGGTTCTTCTTATATTGATTGCTATACTAGTACTATTAGATTGTTAGATACAGTGGGTACGGAAAGTATTCATAGCCCTTTAAATTTTTCACTCTTTGTTTCATTGCAGCCATTTGGTAAATTCAAAAAAGTTCATTTTTTTTTCTCATTAACCCCTTCCTGACATCGGACGTACTATCCCGTCGAGGTGGGGTGGGCCCCCATGACCACGGACGGGATAGTACGTCCAGCGCGATCGGCGGCGCTCACGGGGGGAGCGCGGCCGGGTGTCAGCTGCCTATCGCAGCTGACATCCGGCACTAAGTGCCAGGAGCGGTCACGGACCGCTCCCGGCACATTAACCCCCGGCACACCGCGATCAAACATGATCGCGATGTGCCGGCGGTGCAGGGAAGCATCGCGCAGGGAGGGGGCTCCCTGCGGGCTTCCCTGAGCCCCCCGCAGCAACGCGATGTGATCGCGTTGCTGCGAGGGTCTTACCTCCCTCCCTGCCTGCTCCAGACCCGGATCCAAGATGGCCGCGGATCCGGGTCCTGCAGGGAGGGAGGTGGCTTCACAGAAGCCTGCTCAGAGCAGGCACTGTGAAGCAGCCTGCACTTCTCTCAGATCGGTGATCTGTCAGAGTGCTATGCAAACTGGCAGATCACCGATCTGTATTGTCCCCCCCTGGGGCAAAGTAAAAAAGTAACAAAATTTTTTTCCAAATGTGTAAAAAAAAAAAAAAATCCAAAATAATGAAAAAAATATATATATATATTATTCCCATAAATACATTTCTTTAAATAAAATAAAAAAAACAATAAAAGTACACGTATTTAGTATCGCCGCGTCCGTAACGACCCGACCTATAAAACTGGCCCACTAGTTAACCCCTTCAGTAAACACCGTAAGAAAAAAAAAAAAAAACGAGGCAAAAAACAACGCTTTATTATCATACCGCCGAACAAAAAGTGGAATAACACGCGATCAAAAAGACAGATATAAATAACCATGGTACCGCTGAAAGCGTAATCTTGTCCCGCAAATAACGAGCCGCCATACAGCATGATCAGCAAAAAAATAAAAAAAGTTATAGTCCTGAGAATAAAGCGATGCAAAAATAATTATTTTTTCCATAAAATAGTTTTTATCATATAAAAGCGCCAAAACATAAAAAAATAATATAAATGAGGTATCACTGTAATCGTACTGACCCGAAGAATAAAACTGCTTATCAATTTTACCAAACGCGGAACGGTATAAACGCCTCCCCCAAAAGAAATTCATGAATAGCTGGTTTTTGGTAATTCTGCCTCACAAAAATCGGAATAAAAAGCGATCAAAAACTGTCACATGTCCGAAAATGTTACCAATAAAAACGTCAACTCGTCCCGCAAAAAACAAGACCTCACATGACTCTGTGGACCAAAATATGGAAAATTTATAGCTCTCAAAATGTGGTAACGCAAAAAATATTTTTTGCAATGAAAAGCATCTTTCAGTGTGTGACGGCTGCCAATCATAAAAATCCGCTAAAAAACTCGCTATAAAAGTAAATCAAACCCCCCTTCATCACCCCCTTAGTTAGGGAAAAAAAAAAAATGTATTTATTTCCTTTTTCCCATTAGGGCTAGGGTTGGAGCTAGGGTTAAGGCTACAGTTAGGGTTGGGGCTAAAGTTAGGGTTGGGGCTAAAGTTACGGTTAGGGTTTAGATTACATTTACGGTTGGGAATTGGGTTGGGATTAGGGTTAGGGGTGTGTCAGGGTTAGAGGTGTGGTTAGGGTTACTGTTGCGATTAGGGTTAGGGGTGTGTTTGGATTAGGGTTTCAGTTATAATTGGGGGGTTTCCACTGTTTCGGCACATCAGGGGCTCTCCAAACGCGACATGGCGTCCGATCTCAATTCCAGCCAATTCTGCGTTGAAAAAGTAAAACAGTGCTCCTTCCCTTCCGAGCTTTCCCGTGTGCCCAAACAGGGGTTTACCCCAACATATGGGGTAGCAGCGTACTCGGGACAAATAGGACAACAACCTTTGGGGTCCAATTTCTCCTGTTACCCCTGGGAAAATACAAAACTGGGGGCTAAAAAATAATTTTCGTGGGAAAAAAAAATATTTTTTATTTTCACGGCTCTGCGTTATAAACTGTAGTGAAACACTTGGGGGTTCAAAGTTCTTACAACACATCTAGATAAGTTCCTTGGGGGGTCTAGTTTCCAAAATGGGGTCACTTGTGAAGGGCTTCTACTGTTTAGGTACATTAGGGGCTCTGCAAACGCAATGTGACGCCTGCAGACCATTCCATCTAAGTCTCCATTTCAAATGGCGCTCCTTCCCTTCCGAGCCCTCCCATGCATCCAAACGGTGGTTCCCCCCACATATGGTGTATCATCGCACTCAGGACAACTTGGACAACAAATTTTGGGGTCCAATTTCTCCTGCTACCCTCGGGAAAATACAAAACTGGGGGCTAAAAAAATAATTTTTGTGGGAAAACAATTTTGTTTTATTTTTACGGCTCTGCATTATT
Organism: Ranitomeya variabilis; assembly: GCF_051348905.1. Taxonomy (NCBI): domain Eukaryota; kingdom Metazoa; phylum Chordata; class Amphibia; order Anura; family Dendrobatidae; genus Ranitomeya; species Ranitomeya variabilis. The sequence continues at coordinate 312,193,884 of NC_135236.1, forward strand.
AACTTCTGTGAAGCCCTTGGTGGGTCAAAGCGCTCAAAACACATCTAGATAAGTTCCTTAGGGGGTCTACTTTACAAAATGGTGTCAATTGTGGGGGGTTTCAATGTTTAGGCATATCAGTGGCTCTCCAAACGCAACATGGCGTCCCATCTCAATTCCTGTCAATTTTGCATTGAAAAGTCAAACGGTGCTACTTCCCTTCTGAGCTCTCCCATGCGCCCAAACAGTGGTTTACCCCCACATATGGGGTATCAGCGTACTCAGGACAAATTGTACAACAACTTTTGGGGTCCAATTTCTTCTCTTACCCTTGGGAAAATAAAAAATTGGGGGTGAAAAGATAATTTTTGTGGAAAAATATGATTTTTTATTTTTACGGTTCTGCATTATAAACTTCTGTGAAGCACTTGGTGGGTCAAAGTGCTCACCACACCTCTAGATAAGTTCGTTAGGGGGTCTACTTTCCAAAATGGTGTCACTTGTGGGGGGTTTCAATGTTTAGGCACATCAGGGGCTCCCCAAACGCAACATGGCGTCCCATCTCAATTCCAGTCAATTTTGCATTGAAAAGTCAAATGGCGCTCCTTCGCTTCCGAGCTCGGTCATGCGCACAAACAGTGGTTTACCCCCACATATGGGGTATCGGCGTACTCAGGACAAATTGTACAACAACTTAACAACTTTTCGGGTCCATTTTCTCCTGTTACCCTTGGTAAAATAAAACAAATTTGAGCTGAAGTAAATTTTTTGTGAAAAAAAGTTAAATGTTCATTTTTATTTAAACATTCCAAAAATTCCTGTGAAGCACCAGAAGGGTTAATAAACTTCTTGAATATGGTTTTGAGCACCTTGAGGGGTGCAGTTTTTAGAATGGTGTCACACTTGGGTATTTTCTATCATATAGACCCCTCAAAATGACTTCAAATGAGATGTGGTCCCTAAAAAAAAATGGTGTTGTAAAAATGAGAAATTGCTGGTCAACTTTTAACCCTTTATAACTCCCTAACAAAAAAAAATGTTGGTTCCAAAATTGTGCTGATGTAAAGTAGACATGTGGGAAATGTTACTTATTAAGTATATTGTGTGACATATCTCTGTGATTTAAGGGCATAAAAATTCAAAGTTGGAAAATTGCTAAATTTTCAAAATTTTCGCCAAATTTCCATTTTTTTTGCAAATAAACGCAGGTAATATCAAAGAAATGTTACCACTATCATGAAGTACAATATGTCACGAGAAAACAATGTCAGAATCGCCAAGATCCGTTGAAGCGTTCCAGAGTTATAACCTCATAAAGGGACAGTGGTCAGAATTGTAAAAATTGGCCCGGTCATTAACGTGCAAACCACCCTTGGGGGTGAAGGGGTTAATGTGCACTCTGCACCCCACCTTGACTGAAAAAAAGGAAATGTAGTAATTTTTGCAAATTTATTAAAAAAGAACTGAAATATCACATGGTCATAAGTATTCAGACCCTTTGCTCAGTATTGAGTAGAAGCACCCTTTTGAGCTAGTGCAGCCATGAGTCTTCCTGGGAATGATGCAACAAGTTTTTCACACCTGGATTTTGGGATTCTCTGCCATACTTACTTCCTTGCAGATCCTCTCCAGTTCCGTCAGGTTGGATGGTAAACGTTGGTGGACAGCCATTTTCAGGTCTCTCCAGAGATGTCCAATTGGGTTTAGGTCAGGGCTCTGGCTGGTCCAGTTAAGAATGGTCAGAGTTGTTCTGAAGCCACTCCTTTGTTATTTTAAATGTGTGCTTAGGGTCATTGTCTTGTTGGAAGGTGAACCTTTGGCCAAGTCTGAGGTCCAGAGGACTCTGGAAGAGGTTTTCATCCAGGATAACTCTGTACTTGGCTGCATTCATGTTTCCTTCAATGGCAACCAGTCGTCCTGTCCCTGCAGCTGAAAAACACTGCCATCACCATGTCTCACTGTTGGGATTGTATTGGACAGGTGCAGGATGGAGACAGATAGGGCAGGATGGAGACACATGGTGCTGGATTGTGGGGCACGATAGAGACACATGGTGCAGGATCATGGGGCAGGATGGAGACAGGTGGGGCAGGATGGAGACAGGTGGGGCAGGGTGGAGACACATGGTGCAGGATCATGGGGCAGGATGGAGGCAGATGGTACAGGATCATGGGGCAGGATGACAGATGGTGCAGGATAAAGACATGGGGCAGGATGGAAACAGATGGGGAACGATGGAGACACATGGTGCAGGATCATGGAGCATGATGAAGACACATGGTGCAGGATCATTGGGCAGGATGGAGACACATGGTTCAGGATGGATACGATGGAGACACATGGCGCAGGATCATGGGACAGATGGGAGATCATATGGGTCAGGATGGGACATCACATGGGGCAGAATGGAGACACATGAGGGTAGGATAGGAGAACATATGGCTGGAGCTGGGAATGAGACTCAAAGGGGTCAGGATGGGGGATATTATTATTGTAGGGGCTAATTAAGGGATATTATTACTGCAGTGATGTATTTAATTATGAGGATACTGTTTTCAATGGGGGGGTCCTGTTACTGTGCAGAGCGACAATATATCACTTTTTTTCTTCCATCTGCTGTAGTGTAGAAGTTGGGAAAAAATTAAGTAATGTGCTCTGCAAGCAGTGCACTAGATAACTGTGTTATTTCCTGCAGAGATGAGTCCTGGCCGGAAGAAATGATGGCGGTCTGTGCTGGATGAAGATGAAAAGCGAAGATGAGGACTTCATTTAGAGACATCACTGATGAGTCAGTGTATTACATGCGCATGAACACTATACACTATATACAGAGCTCTTGTGTATAATGTCACCGATGTTCCTTGTATGACCTGTACACTGACACTGTATACAGAGCTCCTGTGTATTGTGTTTTTTATTAATGATCAGTATTGTAGTATTCGGTCACTATGGTGGTAATATGTGGTCCGGCTGTATTTGTTCCTTGTATGTGGTATTATTCGGTCACTATGGGGTGGTAATATGTGGTCTGGTCATGGTGACGGTATTTATCTCTTGTATGTGATGTCATTTTCAAAACTGAAAAATAAATCAAAATATACCTAAAGAGTATTGGATATTTTAAGAATTGTTTAATAAGTTACAGTGGAGTAGAGCCCAGCCAAAAGAATCTACCTTGTCGTGGTGATGAATTAAAAAATCTTTTGGTGAGGACATGGTGCAGAAGTGGAGTTTTTCCAAGAGAGGGCGGTGGGACTGTGGAAGGTTTGTGTGGCGGATCCTCAAGGGAGCCCTGAAAATGTTGCCAGTAAAGGGCTCTGAAATTCCTAGTGGCATCCCTGCACTCAATGGAAATGAATTGAGAAAGGCCGGACACGTCTAGATGGAAAGTGGCCAGAAGTATACAAATCACATACCTGTGCAAGGGATAATCCTAAAAGTGAGCAGTGCATGTGCTGTGAGAATTCAGACGCCTGCAGCCACCTATAGTGACTGAAAACCTTAATCTCCAACCTGGATGAGCCCTTTAACCCCTTTCTGACATTAGACGTACTATCCCGTTGAGGTGGCCTGGTCCCGTATGACCACCGACAGGATAGTACGTCATCTGCGATCAGCCGCGCTCACGGGGGGAGCGCAGCCGACCGAGGCCGGGTGTCAGCTGATTATCACAGCTAACCTACGGCACTACGTTCCAGGAGCGGTCACGCACCACTCCCGACACATTAACCCCTGGAAAGCTGTGATCAAATATGATTGCAGCGTTCCGGTGGCATAGGGAAGCTTCGCGCAGGGAGGGGGCTCCCTGCGTGCTTCCATGAGACCATCTGAACAACGCGATGTGATTGCGCTGTTCCAAGAGTCTCCTCTGTTCTCCCTGCAGGCCCCGGATCCAAGATGGCTGTGGGGTCCTTCCAAGTCCTGCAGGGAGGTGGCTTGCAAGCACCTGCTGAGAGCAGGAGCTGGCAAGCCTCCAGCACTGCCTGTCAGATCGCTGATCTGGCACAGTGATGTGCAAAGTGTCAGGTCAGCGATCTGACACTATATAGTAATGTCCCACCCTGGGACAATGTAAAAAAGTAAAAACAAAAAAAAAATCACACGGTGTAAGAAAATATAAAAAAAAAAAATCCTAAATAAAGAAAAAAAAATTGTTCCAATAAATACATCTTTATGTAAATAAAAAAACAATAAAAGTACACATATTTAGTATTGCCGCGTCCGTAGCGACCTGACCTATAAAACTGTCCCACTAGATAACCCCTTCAGTGAACACCGTAAAAAAAATAAATAAAAAACGGGGCAAAAAACAATGCTTTATCATACCACCGAACAAAAAGTGGAATAACACGCGATCAAAAAGACGGATATAGATAAACATGGTACTGCTGAAAACGTCATCTTGTCCCGCAAAAAACTAGCTGCCACACAGCGTCATCAGCGAAAAAAAAAGTTATAGCCCTCAGAATAAAGCGATGCAAAAATAATTATTTTTTATATAAAATAGTTTTTATTGTATAAAAGCGCCAAAACATAAAAAAATGATATAAATGAGATATCGCTGTAATCGTACTAACCCGAAAAATAAAACTGCTTTATCAATTTTACCAAACATGGAACAGTATAAACGCCCCCCCTCCCCCCAAAAAAAAATAATTCATGAATTGCTGGTTTTTGTTCATTCTGCCTAACAAAAATCGGAACAAAAAGCAATCAAAAAATGGCATGTGCCCGAAAATGGTACCAATAAAAACGTCAAATCGTCCCACAAAAAACAAGACCTCACATGACTGTGGGCCAAAATATGGAAAAATTATAGCTCTCAAAATGTGGTGATGCAAAAACTATTTTTTTGCAATAAAAAGCGTCTTTTAGTGTGTGACAGCTGCCAAATATAAAAACCTGCTATAATTAGTAAATCAAACCCCCCTTTATCACCACCTTAGTTAGGGAAAAATAAAATAAAAAAAAGTATTTCCATTCTCCCATTAGGGTTAGAGTTGGGGCTAAAGTTAGGGTTGGGACTAAAGTTAGGGTTAGGGTTGGAGCTAATGTTAGGATTAGGGTTGGGGCTAGAGTTGGGGTTAGGATTAAGCTTATGGTTGGGTTAGGGGTGTGTCAGGGTTAGGGGTGTGGTTAGGGTTATAGTTAGGGTTGTGATTAGGGTTAAGTGTGTGTTGGGGTTAGGGGTGTGTTCAGGTTAGGGGTGTGGTTGGGGTTAGGGGTGTGGTTAGGGTTGGGATTAGAGTTAAGGGTGTGTTGGGGTTAGGGTTGGAGTTAGAATTGGGGGGTTTCCACTGTTTAGGCACATCAGGGGCTCTGCAAACGCAACGTGACGCCCACAGACCATTCCATCAAAGTCTGCATTACAAAACGCCACTTCTTCCTTTCCGAGCCCCAACGTGTGCCCAAACAATAGTTTTCTCCCACATATGGGGTATCAGCGTACTCAGCACAAATTGGACAACAACTTTTGGGGTCCGCTTTCTCCTGTTCCCCTTGGGAAAATAAAAAATTGAGGGCCAAAAGATCCTTTTTGTGAAAAAAAAATATTTTTTATTTTTACGGCTCTACATAATAAACTTCTGTGAAGTACTTAGGGGTTCAAAGTGCTCACCACTCATTTTGATAAGTTCCCTAGGGGGTCTACATTCCAAAATGGTGTCACTTGTGGGGAGTTTCCACTGTTGAGGCACATCAGGGGTGCTCCAAACGCGACATGGCGTCCTATCTCAATTCCAGCCAATTTTGCATTGAAAAGTCAAATGGCGCTCCTTCCCTTCCGAGCTCTGCCATGCGCCCAAACAGTGGTTTACCCCCACATATGGGGTATCGGCATACTCAAGACAAATTGAACAACAACTTTTGGGGTCCAATTTCTCCTGTTACCCTTGGTAAAATAAAACAAATTCGATCTGAAGTAATTTTTTTGTGAAAAAAAGTTAAATGTTCATTTTTTTTTTTTTAAACATTCCAAAAATTCCCATGAAGCACCTGAAGGGTTAATAAACTTCTTAAATATGGTTCTGAGCACCGTGAGGGGTGCAGTTTTTAGAATGGTGTCACTTTTGGGCATTTTCTATCATACAGACCCTACAAAGTAACTTCAAATGTGATGTGGTCCCTAAAAAAAAATGATGTAAAAAAAAATGTTGGTTCCAAAATTATACTGATGTAAAGTAGACATGTGGGAAATGTTACTTATTAAGTATATTTTGTAACATTTCTGTGAATTAAGGGCATGAAAATTCAAAGTTGGAAAATTGAAAAATTTTACAAATTTTCGCCAATTTTCTGTTTTGTTTTTTTTTTCACAAATAAACGCAAGTAATATCAAAGAAATTTTACCACTATCATGAAGTACAATATGTCACGAGAAAACAATGTCAGAATTACTGGGATCCGTTGAAGCATTCCAGAGTTATAACCTCAAATGGACAGTGGTCAGAATTGTAAAAATTAGCCCGGTCATTAACATACAAACCACCCTTGGAGGTAAAGGGGTAAATTGTAAAATGAAGCCTTGTAGCATGCCAATTCTAACAGAATGTAGACTCAGTGTCAGGATTCAGCTCTGCTGGTTCCAACTGTCATCACATAGCCGCGTCACTCATGCGATTTTCATACTTCCAGTCACCTGTGTCAACACATTTCTTCTTAATTATGCCAGATGTAAATTGAGTAGGCCCAGAATCACAAACTGTTGTCCGAAGTATTGACTCTTCTGGTAGGACAAATATTTACCTCCAATATATTATCTCCTACAGTTTATCTTGTTATCTTTGCAAAACAGTAAGGCGTGGCCACTGAACAATGAGGTGTGCTGATGTTGATTACTTAGGCTACTTTCAAACTAGCGTCGTACACCGCACGTCGCTATGCGACGTTGCAGCTCACCGACGTAAGCTGTGAATGCGCCGCACAATGGGGGCAGCGGATGCAGTTTTCCAATGCATCTGCTGCCCCATTGTGAGGTGCGGGGAGGCGCGGGCGGAGTTCCGGCCGCACATGCGCAGTTGGAAATGCTGCAGACGACGCACCAAAAAACGTTACAAGCGACGTTTTTTGGTGGCGACGGTCCGACGCAACCGTCACACGCCGGTTGCGACGTGTGGCAATGCGTCACTAATAAAAGTCTATGGAGAAAAAACGCATCCTGCAAACACTTTTGCAGGATGCGTTTTTTCTGCAAAACGACGCATAGCGACGTGCAGTGCACGACGCTAGTGTGAAAGTAGCCTTACATTGTTTATGCCAGCCAGTTTCTAGGCATTCTAAAAAAGAGGAAAAACTATGCAAATAGATTACATAATTGAACAATGCAGGTTGACCTCATTCGCATTGCTCTCTGACCTTTGGATGCTGGTTGAAGGCCACTTGAGAACTATACAAAGAGACTTTTTCTTCTGGTCGGTGTGACTCTTCAGGATCTCAACTTAGGGTTCTACGGACCCGTCTCGAAGGACACGACTGCTTCATTGACCATCACTGAAACTCCATAGACATCTTAAAGAATCCATGTTGGGACAATCGGGTCACCAGGCCACATACCTCACTGCTCTCAGTTAGCTTCCAAAGCTTGTTGTTACCTCCTCGCTGTGGGGGCCTGCCAAAAGTGGGGAGCCACTGGTGGGGGTTTGCGACACCGGATGCAGCTCTAATCCTGTCGCGTCAGCGGAAGGGTGAGACTCTGTAATTTACACCATCTTGGGTATTTTCTGGGACCGATGGCCAGTCCGGCCCTGATTGCAGCAGTTTTACCCTTACCCTGTGTTGTCCGAGTAGTGTTCTGCCCATAGGGAGAGAGCACGGGAATTCAGTGGTATGAGCCCTGGTCCATGCAAGTCCTTTCTAAAGACAGCCGGGACAGCGGACGAGAGCACCCACTGACCCACCTGTCTCCACCGTGACAATGAGCTTCTCTTCCTGCTTCTGTTTTTCACTGACCATTAAATTAGGAAGAGCAGGGGAGCTTGGAGGTGGGGGAGCTGAACTGAAAACCTAGGTACACCTCTGCTGTCTCTGTGCAGCTATACATTTCAATTGAATGTGCATCCAATGGCACACATTCTACTGAAATAAAGTGTTGCTGGCATAAAAATGTCACTTTGTCCTTTAAAGAATGTGGCCCCCAAATTCAAGTTTTTTCTATATGCAGCACATATTCCCAAACGAGTTTGAGACCCCTGCTTTAGAAACTATATGCTGAACAGGGGTTACTAAGGGAGTAATTTCCTGTATATATGATTACTTGCTATTTATCTTTGTAAAAAAATTCTCTTTTCTGGTCAAACAAAAGTGAGAATTGGAGTTGGGGGACATTTCTGAGGACAAGTCGTCCTCTGTCTTAGGCCGGGGACACACACAACGTATAAAAATACAGTCCGTTTTAGGCTGGTTTCACATTTGCGTTTGTGGCCGCAGCGTTTGTATCGCATATAAACGCATGCGTCGTGTTTTCCTATATTTAACATTGAAAACGCATGCGTTTTTTTTGTTCGCGTTTTGCCGCGTTTGACGACGCATGCGTCATCTCGTCGTTTGCGGCTTGGCGCGGAAATGCAACATGTAGTAATTTCTGGAGGCGTCTATTTGCTGCCAGGAAACGCATGCGTTCGATCGCGCAAGGATTGCGACAAAAAAACGCATTGCTGTCAATGTAAACGCATGCGTTTTTAAGCACATGCGTTTTGTTGCTTTTTTGAACGCATGCGATGTACAGTAAAATCACACTGACAGGTTACAATAGAGTAGATATATACACATAGAATAGGTATATATACATATATATATATCAGTGAGACACCTATGTATATATATTTATATTTAATGCAGCGCTAGATAGCATAAAAGCCGCTAATTCAATTACCGGCTTCTGCTATCTCCTTCACAAACCCGACAGGATATGAGACATGGTTTACATACAGTAAACCATCTCATATCCCTTCTGTTATTACATATTCCTCTTCAGTAATGTAAGAAGTGTCTGTGTGTCAAATTTGGGGGCTCTAGCTATTACAGGGTTAAATGGCGGAAAAAATTGGCGTGGGCTCCCGCGCAATTTTCTCCGCCAGAGTGGTAAAGCCAGTGACTGGGGGCAGATATTAATAGCCTAGAGAGGGTCCATGGTTATTGGCCCCCCCTGGCTACAAACATCTGCCCCCAACCACCCCAGAAAAGGCACATCTTGAAGATGCGCCTATTCTGGCACTTGGCCACTCTCTTCCCACTCCCGTGTAGCGGTGGGATATGGGGTAATGAAGGGTTAATGTCGCCTTGCTATTGTAAGGTGACATTAAGCCAGATTAATAATGGAGAGGCGTCAATTATGACACCTATCCATTATTAATCCAATCGTACAAAATGGTTAAGAAAACACACACACACATTATTTCAAAGTATTTTAATGAAATAAAGACACAGGTTGTTGTAATATTTTATTAGACTCTTAATCCACCTGAAGACCCTTTGTCACCTGAAACAAAGTTTAAAAAAAACAAACAACAATATTCCTTACCTTCTGTCGTTCTGTCCCACGTTGTAAATCCATCAGAAAGGGTTAAATAGTTTTACAAGCAGAAGCCTGTTAATGCAGCCGCCCCTGCCTGTAAAAACCCAGGGAATGAATGGATTGGAGGGGAATGACCTGTAGTTACCTTGAGTTGCGGTGATGCGCCCTCTGCTAGATGTCCTCATATGAACTCGAGCGTGGGAACTTTTACCAGGCTCGAGTTCATATGAGGACATCCAGCAGAGGGCGCCTCACCGCGACTCAAGGTAACTAAAGGTCATTTCCCTCCAATCCATTCATTCCCTGGGTTTTACAGGCACGAGCACTGCTTTAGCAGAGCTCCTGGCTGTAAAATGAATTAACCCCTTCAGATGGATTACTTCGTGGGACTTGACCTGAGCGAGGGAAGGTATGAGATAGTTGTTTTTTATTTTTCCTTTGTTACAGAACGAGGGTCTTCAGGTGGATTACCAGTATAATAAAATATTACAACAACCTGTGCCTTTATTTCATTAAAGGACTTTGCAATAATGTGTGTGTGTTTTCTTAACCATTTTGTACTATTGGATTAATAATGGTTTGGTGTCATAATTGACGCCTCTCCATTATTAACCTGGCTTAATGTCACCTTACAATAGCAAGGTGACATTAACCCTTCATTACCCCATATCCCACCGCTACACGGGAATGGGAAGAGAGAGGCCAAGTGCCAGAATAGGCGCATCTTCAAGATGTGCCTTTTCTGGGGTGGCTGGGGGCAGATGTTTGTAGCCAGGGGGAGGCCAATAACCATGGACCCTCTCTAGGCTATTAATATCTGCCCCCAGTCACTGGCTTTACCAATCTGGTGGAGAAAATTGCGCGGGAGCCCACGCCAATTTTTTCTGCCATTTAACCCTTTAATTTAATAGCTAGAGCCCCCAAATTTGACACACAGACACTTCTTACATTACTGAAGAGGAATATGTAATAACAGAAGGGATATGAGATGGTTTACTGTATGTAAACCATGTCTCATATCCTGTCGGGTTTGTGAAGGAGAGAGCAAAAGCCGGTATTTGAATTAGCGGCTTTTATGCTATCTAGCGCTGCATTAAATATAAATATACATATACAGGTCCTTCTCAAAAAATTAGCATATAGTGTTAAATTTCATTATTTACCATAATGTAATGATTACAATTAAACTTTCATATATTATAGATTCATTATCCACCAACTGAAATTTGTCAGGTCTTTTATTGTTTTAATACTGATGATTTTGGCATACAACTCCTGATAACCCAAAAAACCTGTCTCAATAAATTAGCATATCAAGAAAAGGTTCTCTAAACGACCTATTACCCTAATCTTCTGAATCAACTAATTAACTCTAAACACATGCAAAAGATACCTGAGGCTTTTAAAAACTCCCTGCCTGGTTCATTACTCAAAACCCCCATCATGGGTAAGACTAGCGACCTGACAGATGTCAAGAAGGCCATCATTGACATCCTCAAGCAAGAGGGTAAGACCCAGAAAGAAATTTCTCAACAAATAGGCTGTTCCCAGAGTGCTGTATCAAGGCACCTCAATGGTAAGTCTGTTGGAAGGAAACAATGTGGCAGAAAACGCTGTACAACGAGAAGAGGTGACCGGACCCTGAGGAAGATTGTGGAGAAGGACCGATTCCAGACCTTGGGGAACCTGAGGAAGCAGTGGACT